>NW_017716035.1:0-89811 GCF_001865875.1 Lupinus angustifolius
AATAAGAAGACCTAACCTATGGCTTCGATTCAACGTGCTACTATGATTTCAGGTTCAGAAGGTGGAGATCCAGCTACCATCTGAATCCGCGAGGAGATAGAAGCTTTAGGAAGACTTGACTGAGGAGATAGAATTATGAATCGTGAATCGATTGCAAGGAGAAAGCTGAAAGCGGTGATGAAAGTATGGTGCTGAAGTGAATCGTGAATCGTGAAGTGAGGTGCTGAAGTGAATCGTGAAATGAGGTGCTTTGTGATGTAAGATGAAAGTATGGTGTTGAAGTGAGGTGCTGAAATATCATATAATCATTTGTGACATTTTACAACGGGCCTTATTTAGTACTTATTTTACAACGGTCCGGCTCAGATACAATATCAATTTTGGGATCAATTTGAAGTTAGCCACACTTTTACTAAGGGTGGCAGAAATAGTGTATCCATTTTCCTTTTATTTTGTAGTGATAGTTGTTTTAATTGCTTTATTCTGTTTTCATACTATACTAGTGTAACTCTGATATTTTGTAAGCTCTGTATATTCGTTTAAATCTCGGTTAATTGTCGTGCAAGAAATCGAATCTGTTTGTAATTTCTTAGCTGTTTTAATCGATTAAAGTAATTGCGTTAAACGATTATTTGTATTCTGTTAATCGATTAAGCTGGGGTTATTTTTGAATAATTTGTTGTTTTCGAAAAAGCGGATACTCTGATCGCTACACCTATTCAAACCCCCCCTTCTAGGTGTATTTTAGCCACTAATACCTAACAAAGAGGAATATTGAATAAACCTGGTGAATCTGTGGTGCTAATTGTTCTTTGTCTCCTTCTTCTTCTAGTTAAACCATTTCCACTACCCTTACTCCTTCTTCTGGTACACATTCACCTTCTATTTTCATTTATTTTACATCTCAAAGTAGTAATAAATTAGTTAGTGGAGTTGGCTTTTAATTGACATGAATCAAAGTTAGATGTAAAATGATACTTATAAGCCATTTACATCAATTTCAACTATAAATGTTATCATACAAATAATTATAGTGAAAGTGTATACAAATACTTATATTAAGCATTATTATGACTGTTAATATATTTACAGAGGATAGAAAGAAAAAAAGAAATGAAAAAGATGAGAAATACTTGAAAGTTGGAAGAAATTATTTTGCGAAGGCAAAAAAATATTAAATCTGGTGAAACAAATTCCAAGCTGAGTTGTAGTAGTAGTAAAAGATTGAATAAGATATACTGGAGTTTTGAAAGTTAGACACTCATAGTTAACGGTAGGGCTAGAAACGAGCCGAACCGAGTCGAACCAGAGTTCAGTTCGATAAGGATTGGTTCAGCTCAAAACTCAACTCAAGTTCGATACGAGTTATTTTTTTAGCTCGAGTTCGGTTCGGTTAAAGTTCGCGAATTGTTCGGTTCAGTTCGAATGATTCATTTAGACAACTCAAATAATTAATTAAATTTTAAAAAATAATGTAGAAGATTATATATGTATATATAAATATAATCTTATTTATATATATAATAACCATAAATATAAAAAATAATGTATAAGTCATAATAAACTTAAAAATTAATATATATATATATATATCGAGCCAGCTCATGAACCGAACGAGTCGAACTATATTCAACTCAAGTTTGACTCATTTATTTAACGAGCTCAATTTTTAAGCTCAAGTTCAACTCGTTTGGTTTATGAACCAAGTTTATCTAGTTAAATAACGAATCGAGTTTCGAACGAATATTGAGTTGGTTCGACTCATTGTTAGCCCTACTTAATGGCTTCATGAAAAAATGATGTATCCCATACCAGAATCCTGGTTAAGTAGTAAATCTGTACTAATATACATATTACAGTAAAAACTTATTAACATATTTTAAATTGACCGTAGAATAGAGAAAAACATAAGGAAAAAGGGAAGACATGAGAAATATCTTAAAGTTTGAAGAAATTATTTGTTCTAATGAAACAAATTTCAAGCCTGTAATAGTAGCAATATATTCATACTTAGTTTAAGATAATAAAATATTGAATGAGATATACCAGAAGGTGTATAATAAAAATGGGAAGGAAAAAGTATACTTAGTGAAAAAGTGATGATACATTGCTTTGTACTTTATAGGTTCCACAAAAACAACAAAAGTGAAAAAAATGATTTGCACGTTCTGTTGAATAACTTGTTGTGTAACTATCCTTAAATGTTTGTATGGTGGGGAACGTATCAGTTTCTTAACTCTTGAAATTTTTCTTCAATAACTTCTAATAATTGCCCTTGTTTTGTTATGTTATGATATAGAAGTAGAAGAGATTTAAGGGCATAACTTGTTATGGCCTCACGGTAATATTATTTAGTTTATGTATCAGAAATGATACTTTTTTCCACAGCAATATAACTTACCTTCTTTGATTATTTCACAGTAATATTATTTGATAGATAAATGATATTTGCTATATCAAATTATATTTGCTATATAAAGGCTAACTTGGAATAATACTATATTTTAACAGTTAATTAAGGTTCCTTGGATTTACGCCTACGTCCACATGCCTTAAGCTTTTTATATGTTCAGATGTTTGGTTTTCTCAAGACATAATAACTTGCCCTTCCCAAATATAGACAATATGAAACCTTTCTATATGTTACTTGCATTGATAGTGTATGTGATTATCCTTTTAATACAAACTTTTTTAATGTGTGATTATCACATTAATATTATTTAGTTTATGTATCAGAAATGATACTTCTTTTGACAGTAATATAACTGACCTTCTTTGATTCACTACAATAAATTTGCCATATACCTATGGCCGAAAATTGTAGGTAAAAGATAAAAAACCGTATGTATAGTACAAAAAACTTTTACCTACTGACGTTTTTGTCTGTCATATTTAAGTCGATATACGTACGTATTTTCACTGTCAATATAGGTTTTAGTGACGGCTGTCGGGAGCGTGGGTATAAACTTTAACATATACCTTTGAATTTTGTCTATCACTAAAGATATTTATACCTACAGATTTTCCTTGTCACTATAGGTTTTAGTGATACTAGTCATTACTGTAGGTATAAGGCTAAAACTTATACCTTCTATTTTTGCCCATCACTATAAATTAATATAATTTTCTTATCCCTACGGTTTTATTCAATTGGTATAAGTATTGGTGATATTAAAAGAGTCATACTTCTACCCATAATTTCATTTCGACATGTTTTAGTGACTAATCTTAATATGAAATCACAATATGAATTTATAATGGAAAAATAAATATATGAACATATCATTATATTTAAAATAAAAAAGTCATACAATTCCATGAAGAATTTGAGTGAACTCCATCTAAAAATAACACAACTACATATAGCATAGGCATAAAAAGTCTTATAATCCTAAAAATTACACAATTTGGATGTCCTTCTCAATAGATACAAATTGTATTTCCAAAAAAATCAAAATGGTTCATTTCCCAGTTTGTTGCATCAAATTGCTAACCTTCACCTGCAAAGAATAAAAAGAATACAAGTTAGTGAACTATTTTGGTGCCATAAAATTATACAAATTAAAAGATGCCCTATTTAATGAAAAAGGGAAATATAAAATTATTCATTAGGATTTACTACTATCTAAAAGTACAGAAGATATTAAAATGTGAAGTTCTCTTTCATAGAAAACTCATGGTCGTTTGAAGCTTATAAAGTAGTTGGAAATTTATAAAGCAAGAGTAGAAAAGTATGAGTTTATAAGATAGCCCATCAAATAGAACTACTTGATAAAATTAAATTACACCTTAGTAATTGAACTATTTATGGAATAGTTGGATTTATTGCTGCTATGACAAGTCTTGCATTTATGGAATAGTTGGATTTATTGCTGCTATGACAAGTCTTGTTGTAGATCAAGTGTTCAACAAATTAACAACAACAACACAGAGAAAAATGTGAAAGACAAATCATTTGGTATTAAACACAAGTATTCACACATAATAAACAAAATGTGAAAGACAAAAAACATTAATGAATTTACATAAATGCCAAGAAACAAGAACCATTGATTTATTGTCCAGTTCTTAGGTTTCCAGCCCACAAGAACCAAGTGAAAATAACAATACTTCACAACAATAAGAAATGTCATTGCACTACATGGAAATTACCCAGAAAGAACTTTCGCTCTATGCTCTCCATCTATTTTGTTTTCTATTTTGGCAAAAGTTAAACTTTCATAATCAGAGCAAATTTAGCACCAAAACAGACTTAAAATAGTTAGCTTTGCCACCTTTTAAAAAGGATTCAAAGAAACTCAATCACCTCAAATTTGTACCTACATTACATAAATGTTGAAAAACATGGAAGACATAAACAAAATTACATAGCAGCTATTAATCTATCTAACATTGAGCTATTGTGGCTAGTAAGTATCTTAGGAATGCAATGAAAAACTTTCACTGGAATGTATTACTTGAGTTCAACTGAAACTAGAAATGTAAACAAAAGGTAATCAAAATGGAGAATGGACATAATTTTTATATTCTTAGGATCAATTAACTAAAATATTGAGAATCATGTGTTAAACTTAATTCAATCTCATGAATTCATTTCTTGCAGGATGGTAGATAGCAACTAAATTGTTGCAGATTCCAAGCCAAGCTCTCTGGACAAGCTATGGAAGGATGAAGTAGCAGCATTAGATAGAAGCTTGGTCACCTCAACCAACTCAGTAAATCATGACACTAATCTTCCCATCAAGACCAGAGACTTGATGATTCAACATGAATTCCATCCCCTCCTTATGTCTCAATACATTAACATATCATTGGAACATCATGGAAGACCAAATTTTGATCATGAATTCAAGGACATGGACAAATGCTATTCCCTTTCTCCTTGGACCGAATGTGATCAACAATCAGGAATCCAGGGAGTGAAGAAAGTTGTTGAGCAATTGTGTTTTAATTGTCAAGCAAATTGTGTTTATACAATAGGGATTTTATTACTTTGTATTTTAAGTATAGTCTTTGTTATAATTCTGTTTTAGTTAGTTAGGAAGGTTGTTGAGAATCAACCTATATATGTTAGTTAATTTCGTTCTCATTGTATCACTTTTCAATTGCAATCTAATAAAAGGTTTAAGCTTCAAGTTGTTCTCTCCATTTTCTTCTTCTTCTCGTTTCTTGGCACACAAGATAGATCAATGGGGTTTTGTTTTCTAAGATGGTATCAGAGCATCAATTGATGCTCTGTTGCGCATTCCCTTACTCTGATATTCTGTCATCCTTTCTTTACCTCTCTTGATTTCTTTTTCCTTCTGATATATCATGGCAAGCTCTATTGCTTTAGTCAATCCCCTCAATGATCCCTTGAGTCCCTATTATATGAGTCCGAATGAAAATCCTGGAATAGGATTGGTATCCCCTCCATTAACAGGAACCAACTACCATTCATGGTCAAAAGCCATGATGATGGCTCTGAAAACCAAGAACAAGTTGCAATTCATTGATGGATCTCTTCCAAAACCAAGCACAGCAGACCCTACATTTGGAGCATGGGACATATGCAATACCTTGTGCTCTCATGGATCAATCATTCGATAGACAAGACAATCTTGCAAAGCATCCTTTGGTTAGACACCTCTCTGGAAGTTTGGGAGGATCTGAAGAAGAGATACTACCAGGGTGATGAGTTTAGAATATGTGATTTTCCAGAACGAATTTATAGTGCAAGATAGGGAAATCTATCCATAGATGCCTATTACACCCACCTGAAAGGTTTATGGCAAGAACTAGATAATTTCAGACCTTTGCCTTCATGTCCAGTGCAGTGTGATTCTAATCTTGCTGTTCTTGTTAGATCCTACAGAGAAAACGACTATGTCATCAGATTCTTGAGAGGTCTAAATGAAAATTACTCTGCTGTTAGATCTCAAATCATGCTTATGGATCCTTTGCCATCCATAAACAAAACATTCTCTCTTCTTAGCCAGCAAGAAAGACAATTCCTAGATGCAAATGATCAATTCAATAATACAAGAATTCTTGCCAACACTTCTAATGAGAACACTGGTGGACCAAAATCCAAAGGAAGAGGTTTTGGAACCTTCAACAATGACAGTATAGGAAAAGGTTCCATGAGCAATGGAGGAAGAGGAAGAGGTAAGCATGACAAAATTTTTTTTTGCTCTCATTGTAACAGGGTTGGTCACATTGTTGATACCTGTTACAAGAAGCACAGATTTCCCCCTCACTACAAGTAGAACAACAATGTTAATAACATTGTCAATTGCAATGAAGAAAGTGATCAAGACAACAAAGAAAGCATAAGAGGTTTCACTGCTGATCAACATAAAGCCATTCTGGCTATGATCAAAGAACCTAGCAATCATCAAGTAAATCAAGTCACAAATCAAGTCACCAATGTTGATTCTTTAAGTCAAGGTAACCCTCAACTCATGACTTGTGGTTTTGGATCAAAGGATTGGGTTCTTGATATAGGAGCAACTGATCATGTTTGCTTCTGTTTATCAGAATTCCAATCCTTCAAGAAAATAGATCCAATTCAAATTAGATTGCCTAATGGAAATAATGTTGTGAGTAACATTGCAGGAACTGTTTTCTTTTCAAATGACTTGTGCTTAAGCAATGTCCTTTACATTCCTAACTTTAGTTTTAATCTAATTTCGATTTCTAGATTAACCTCTGCACTTAACTGCAAGTTAACTTTCACCAACACCAAATGTGTGATGCAGGAAGAGTCCACATTGAGGATGATTGGTGCAGCTGAGGCAAAAAGAGGGTTATACATCATTAGTGCTAAGAATTTGCATTACAATTTCAATAGATTAGTTAACAATTTTGAGAAAACTGGAATTGATAATTCTAGCAACTATGACTTGTGGCATATGAGACTTGGTCATCCCTCCAATGCCAAGCTTACCATATTAAGTAAAGTGTTTTCCTTTATAGACAATAAATTCAACAATGAACCATGTGATATTTGTCATTATGCTAAACAAAGAAAGCTATCTTTCCATGACAATAACAATAAATCTGCTCACATATTTGATCTCATTCACATGGACATATGGGGTCCTATTTTTGTCCCATCCATCCTAGGACATAGATATTTCCTTACTGTTGTAGATGATAAATCTAGGCACACTTGGTTATTCTTTATGAAGGCCAAATCTGAGACATCTATTCTTGTTCAGTCCTTTGTTAATATGGTTGAAAATCAGTTTGACAGAAAGGTAAAAACCATAAGGTCTGATAATGGACCCGAATTCAAATTGGAGAATTTTTATAACTCCAAGGGGATCATTCATCAAAAAAGTTGTGTTGAAACCCCTAAACAAAATGGAATTGTTGAGAGAAAACATCAACATATACTAGGGGTTACTAGGGCCCTTATGTATCAATCATCCTTACCAAAATGTTTTTGGAATTATGGTGTTGCTCATGCTGTATATTTGATCAATAGACAACCATCTCTTTTACTTAATAAGAAATCTCCCTATGAGATTCTTTACAATCAAGAGCCTAATTTTTTAAATCTTAAAGTTTTTGGTTGTTTGTGTTTTGCTTCTACTCTTACTAATAACAGAAAGAAGCTTGATCCTAGAGCTAGAAAGTGTGTGTTTCTTGGATTCAAGCATGGTGTAAAGGGATATGTTATGTTTGATTGCATGAATAAAGAAACCTTTTTATCTAGGAATGTTAGCTTTTATGAAACTATTTTTCCCTTTGATGATAGTAAGAATGTGGTAAGGGAAGACAATGATGTGTCTCTGCCTACATCATCTTTTAGCATTAAGGATCATTATCTTGACCATGATATGAGTCATGAAGCTGGTTATCAGAATGAACCTCCCATAATAGAAAGTAGTGATGATCATCCTTTGGACATTGAAGATCACCTATTAAGCCAACAAGATGAGTCCATTGATCATGACAATAATGACTTAAGGAGATCCTCTACACAAAGGAATGCTCCTAATTACTTAAAAGACTACCATTGCTCCTTAGGAACCAATGCCTCCTGTGTAAGTAAGAAAGCTGTCAAATACCCTCTATCCAATGTGTTATCCTATGAGAAATTATCCACCAACCATAGAAACTATGTTTTAGCCATTAGCTCCAACATTGAGCCTGAGAGTTATACTAAGGCAATCCAACATCAACATTGGATTGATGCTATTAATACTGAGTTGAAGGTCCTCGATAAAAACAACACTTGGATTTTGACAGATCTTCCTAGTGATAAGAAAGCTATAGGATATAAATGAGTTTTCAAAATAAAATATAAGGTTGATGGAAGTATAGAGAGATACAAGGCTAGACTAGTGGCTAAGGGATACGCCCAAACTGTAGGGATTGACTACATTGACACCTTTAGCCCAGTCATTAAGATGACCACCATTAGAACCATCATTGCTCTTGCTGTCATAAGGAATTGGTACCTCTATCAACTAGATGTTAACACAACTTTTCTTTATGGTGATTTAGTTGAAAAGGTTTACATAAAACCTCCCCCTGGCCTTAACATACCTAATTCTTCTCTTGTTTGCAAACTAGAGAAATCTCTATACGGTCTAAAACAGGCAAGCAGGCAATAGAATGCCAAACTTACTGCTGTTTTAGTTCAACATGGGTACATTCAGTCCAGAGCAGACTACTCTTTATTTACCAAAATAAACAACAACAGCTATACTATAATTCTTGTGTATGTAGATGATCTTGTTGTTGCAGGGAATGACCTTGATGAGATAAACTCTATAAAGAATATACTTGACAGAAAATTCAGCATCAAAGATCTTGGCATACTTAAATATTTTTTAGGAATTGAAGTAGCAAGAAGCAAGGATGGAATAAGCCTCTGTCAAAGGAAGTATGCCCTCGACATACTTCAAGAATCAGGTTTGCTTGCTGGAA
Organism: Lupinus angustifolius; assembly: GCF_001865875.1. Classification (NCBI taxonomy): domain Eukaryota; kingdom Viridiplantae; phylum Streptophyta; class Magnoliopsida; order Fabales; family Fabaceae; genus Lupinus; species Lupinus angustifolius. The sequence continues at coordinate 8,923 of NW_017716035.1, forward strand.
AATCTTCCACTACTCCCATGGATAACAATGCTAAGCTTCATAACACTTCAGGTAATCTGCTTTCAGAGATAACTTCCTATAGAAGACTCATTGGTAAGTTGGTTTATCTCACTCATACAAGACCTGAAATATCTTTCTCTGTTAGTCATTTGAGCCAATTCTTTGCTGTTCCCACTGTTGATCATTTTAGAGCTGCCATAAGAGTTTTGAGATATATCAAGGGTTCTCCAGGCAAAGGTCTCTTCTATCCCACTAAAACCACCATCTCTTTGAAAGCTTTCAGTGATTCTGACTGGGCTTCTTGCATTGATACAAGAAGATCAGTTACTGGTTTTTGCTTTTTTTCTTGGAGAATCCTTGATTAGTTGGAAAAGCAAGAGGCAAAAGACTGTTTCTAGATCTTCTGCAGAGGCAGAGTAAAGAGCTTTGGCTCTTACTAGCTGTGAGGGCCAATGGCTCCTACACCTCCTTAATGATTTGCAATTAAATCATGTTGGTCCTATCATTTTATACTGTGATAATCAATCTGCCCTTCACATAGCTGCTAATCCTGTATTTCATGAGAGGACCAAACACATAGAGATTGATTGTCATTATGTTAGAGACAAGGTCTTAAATGGTATTGTTCATCTCTTACCCATTGCTAGTTGTGATAATCAATCTTACCCATTGCTAGTTGTGATCAAGTGGCAGATATATTTACAAAGGCTCAACCCCCAGGGATTTTTCTTAATAATCTTTCCAAACTGGGGTTGTGTGATATACACACTCTAGCTTGTGGGGGGTGTTAAACTTAATTCAATCTCATGAATTCATTTCTTGCAGGATGGCAGATAGCAACTCAATTGTTGCAGATTCCAAGCCAAGCTCTCTGGACAAGCTATGGAAGGATGAAGTAGCAACATTGGATAGAAGCTTGGTCACCTCAACCAACTCAGTAAATCATGGCACTAATCTTCCCATCAAGACCAGAGACTTGATGGTTCAACATGAATTCCATCCCCTCCCTATGTCTCAATACATTAACATATCATTGGAACATCATGGAAGACCAAACTTTGATCATGAATTCAAGGACATGGACAAATGTTATTCCCTTTCTCCTTGGACCGAATGTGATCAACAATTAGGAATCCAGGGAGTGAAGAAAGTTGTTGAGCAATTGTGTCTTAATTGTCAAGCAAATTGTGTTTATACAATAGGGATTTTATTACTTTGTATTTTAAGTATAGTCTTTGTTATAATTCTGTTTTAGTTAGTTAATTTCATTCTCATTGTATCACTTTTCAATTGCAATCTAATAAAAGGTTTAAGCTTCAAGTTATTCTCTCCATTTTCTTCTTCTTCTCGTTTCTTGGCACACAAGATAGATCAATGGGGTTTTGTTTTCTAAGATCCTGACTAAAAAATGTTCTAAGAATCACTCACCATGAGTATGTGAAAATGTATCCTTCCATGGTGGAATCAACATCGCAGAAGAGAAGAGATGAGAAATTTTCTCTAGGGATTTCAATCTCTTCATATGTTTTAGGGTGGGAGTAACCTAACCCCTCTTAATTCTTTCCCTTCTTTTGCTTTCTGTTTACGCAAAAATCAGACTCCTTCTCTATTATTTTATTTCTCTATTTTTTGTGTTTATTTAGTTTTTTTTTAAATATTTACTTCCACTAGTTATTAGTCCTGACTATATTTAGTGGTATTTGCTTTAATTATTATTACTTCTAACCAAATAATTTATTCCATTAGTTGTTGTAGCTTTACTTATTGATTTTTTATTACCTTTTTATTCCTTTATTGTAGTGTTTGCTTTAATAACTGTATCATCATGGAAAAAATAAAAGTTTACTAGATTACCATATATGTTTTTGTTAAGTTAAAAATTGGAGTATTGCTTTAGTCCATTATTCATTTCTATTTATAAAAAAACAAGTAACTAAAAATGGGTTCTTTAACAATATAATCAAATTAAAAAAAAATTAGTATTAGTACTTTTTTTTACCAACGAGTGTTGGTTGAAGTGGTACATACTTGATTCTCATTAAGCAAGATCTCAGGTTCGAATCTTGTGGATGGAAAAAATATCTGCTGGGAGAGTTAGCCTCACATATCTGTAGATATTTCCGGCTCGGACAAGATTGCCTCCAGTGCGAGATACTTGTGGGAAACCAAAAAAACTAAAAAGATTTTTGGTTCTTTTATATTTTAAAAAAATATCTTTAAGATTTGATACGGTGCATACATTAGTTTTTGTTATTCATTCATCTTGAAGAGAATAATATTTCGATTACCAACCTACATATTTGTAGATATATTACATTTATACTTACAATTTTGAAACTAGTATTAAAACATATAGTGATAGACAATATTTTCTATAGGTGTAAGTCATCTATATTATATTTATACCTACGGTTTATTTATTGTCACTAATACATATAGTTACCAACCTAGACATTTATAGTTATATTACACCTATACCTACGGTTTATTTAATGTATATAGGCATATATATATCTATATCTACGGTTTTGTTTACTGTCAGTGATATATAGTTACTAACCTAAACATTTGTAGCTATATTACACTTATACCTACAGTTTATTTAATGTCCATAGGTATATATATTTATACCTACGATTGTGTTCACTGTCACTAATATATATAGTTACGAACCTAGACATCCATAGTTATATTACACCTATATCTACGGTTATTTAACCTCCATAGGTATTTTATATTTATACCTACAGTTTTATTCACTGTCACTATAAGTGTCCATAGGTATATGACAAATTTCTTGTAGTGATTATTTAACAATAATATAATTGATAGATAAATGATAATTGCTATGACAAATTATATTTGTTTATGCATGACAAATGATGCATGTTGATACAAAATATAAAAAACAAAAATAGGGTATATTATATTAAGTATAGTATAGATAAACATGAAATTAGAAGTTATTTTATGAATAGTTATTTTATATTTATTAATAAGTATAGATAAACATGAAATTAGAAGTTATTTTATAGGTAATTATTCTATGTTTATTAGTATTAGTAGTAATTATTTTATGTTTATTAGTATTAATATAGATAAACATGAAATTATGAGTTATAAAAGATTAATAAAATATTGTAGTTATTTTATCTTTTCCCTTTATTAAATAGTATATATATATATATATATATATATATATAGTTGCATAACATAAATGATTGAGTATTTTTCTCATACGTGACCCATTTTCAATAAAAAAGAAGAAAAAAACGTAAGTGACCTTAAGGTTATATATGAGTTTTTTTAACGTCACAATTCCAAGCATTTAAGATTACAATTTTAATTTATAAATAAAAAATGGTATTATGTATACGTGAGAAAGGAGTCAAACTGAAGTAGTTTGAAATCATACACAACATCACACTTTATGATGAAGCGCATTGGAACATCACCCATCTTCTACCTAGGATTGTTTAAGTGAAATCATTCATCCCTTTTACACTCCCCTTAATCAACTTAGAAATGATATAAATGTGAGATAATCTTGATCGATAGGAAGATGCTACACCACTTGATTAAAGAAATAGTTGATGGATATGTACGAAGAAACCTCTAAAGTATGTTATCACACTAACTTTTAGGTTCGATTTATCTCTACTAATTTAAGTATATTGGATGCAAATGAGATGAACAACAGATTCTCTTCAAGATATTTTGGAAAACCTTGATATGTTTTGTACAAACACAACAAGCATATATTTTAATAATAGTTCACAAACTTATGTTTTATATACTTCTCTAATGCATTAGTGAAATGAATGATAATTTTTTAGAGATGTAAATTCGTGTTATACTCTATCGTCAAGTGTTTCTATTTATAGAGAAATTCATGTCATTTAGTGGAGAGAGTCACCTTTGAGATTCTACACTAGTTGCTGGAACGGGCATATACATTAACGATTCAAAAAATATCCCAAAAAGTGCCAATAGCCCAACAACAACCTCATTATTTACCAAGTGATGGATCCTTGTTAAATTCTCAGTTGATGCACGTGTCTTTTCATTTTATGCATATTATTTTCAAAATTATGAATAAAATGCCAAAACATGATTTCAAACATCCACAATATGTATATACATATTCATGAATTCATATATTTTAGAAATATCTTTCGCAATAAATTTTGTTTCTACATGTCTCAAGGTCTATAGCCTATACCCACTATCTTATAGCTTTGCCTTTTCTTCACATGACATGCCCTTCCCCAACTACATCCAACTCTACTCTCACTCTCTCCATGTGTATTAATCTGTGCAAATACATGCTTACATGTTACCATCATTAGCAAGCTTAATGATCGTAATTAGAACATTCTAATCATTAAAGCATAAAGTGTTGAATTTATTCAAGTGTAAAGTCTCACATTGAATATGAGAGGAAAAGTAAAATAGTTTATAAGTAGAAAATACTCATGAAACTAATGCCTTACAGTTTTGGTTCAAGACGTAGTGTCTCACTTGTGGCTCTTCACTCTTCCCATACCTGGTAACAATGGAACTCTTCGGTAGTTGGACACTCCCCGATTGCAGTCTGGTCCAACAAGTGGTATAAGAGCCGATGGTTCGGCTGAGACATGGTGGACTTAAGAGGCGCAGACTAGAAAGTGTGTAGTACCCACACTTGAGGGGAGATTGTTGGCTTTATTCAAGTGTGAAGTTCCACATTGGATATGAGGGGAAAAGTAAAAGAGTTTATAAGTGGAAAAAGTCCATAAAATTAATGCCTGAAGGTTTTGGTTCAAGACGTGCTCCAACAAAAGTTCACATCAATTATTTTCACCTCTAATTTACAACAGTTTGATAATCTAGTTTCTACTAATACCTAAACATCAATTTGATTAAAAACTTTGCACTATATCTTGTTTCTGATAGGAGCTTAGTAATGCAATAGAAATTGAACAGAAACAATGCAGAATAATAGAGAAAATTAAGAAAAATATACTTCATTCATAGCTTCCATAGCAGCTGCAACCAGACTAAATACAGAAACTAGAGGATTTTTTAGGGTTTCCTAATAGATTTGAGCTAACAGTGTAGTCCCCATGCAGTCTAAAAAAAACAGAATTAAAATATTTACTTCCCTATTACATAATCAAACATCCATTTGGGGTTTTGTTTAACTATGGTGGGCCTAACTGAAATTGGGCTCCTATCATCACCCAACCCTTCAAGAGGCACCATGACCTCATGGTGAGATATTTTTGTGCCAAATGGAGTGCAACGATCCTCACTTGGGGAAAAGAAATCTACATTAATACTGAGTGGGGGATAACTGGATGATTTTGAGGGTAGGATTAAAATCTTCACACTTTCCCAATTTTGAATGGACGATTCAGCATACCTTGGGGAATAAACCCACGTGGGTGCATAGTGGGTGGCCTGAAAATTGGGTAAAGTTAATGAGGGTCCAGATTGGTGCAAAAGATCTTGTGGCTTGCATTTGTTGCTTGAATCCAACGGTCCACGGTGAAGTGGGTGGACTGCCCAAGGGGATTTACTTTTCAAAGGTGCAAGTGGGTTATTCAATCCCACATTAACTTCCTTCTTGTGTACTTCCGAGATTTCTTCTATGCCCTTCTCTCTTTTATATTTAGCCAAATCCTTCTCTTCCAAAAGTTCTTGTCCATTCTTCAAAGGTTTCATTTTCTCCATTTTGTTAAAAAAATCAGACCTTCCCACACTTGGTTGTTCTCGATTGTGTGCAACGACAAGAACAATAACATTGCCTCCCGTATTCACCACTGAACGCTCACCCTCGCCGTGTTTCCTGTTGGGACATGGTGTTCTTCACGAACAGTGAACCTTCTATCAGGATGAACGTCGTCAAACCCCGATCTAGATCTAGTAACCCATGTTATGGTGCCATCTGACCCCGTAGAGGAAAACTCTAGTGGAAGGTCAACAAACTGCCGTGAAGGGTATCCATGGAAGCGCCTTAGTAAGGAGAAGTGGAAAAGAGGATGTAAGCGGGCCGAACCCGACAAAGCCAACTCGTAAGCCATCGACCCAACACGGTGAAGGATCTGAAAGGGCCTGTAGAACCGTCGAGCCAGTTTCTGAGAACGCCACCGTGCCACTGAGTGTTGACGGTACGGCTGTAACCGGAGCAAAACCCACTCTCTGGGAGTAAAGGAAATATCCGATCTCCCTGCATCTGCATGTGCCTTCATCCTTTGTTGAGCATGTCGAAGGTTTTGTTTGAGTCTTTCTAACAGTATTTTTCTTGATTGTGGAGTATCCATAATGAGTGGGTTGGAGGTTGAACCAGCCAAATAATCCTTGATAGTCGGTGGTGCATGTCCATAAAGGGCTTCAAAAGGAGATAAGTGGAGAAAGGAGTGGCGGTTTGTGTTATACCAGTACTCAGCCAGAGGAAGGTGAGTAAACCATTTATTAGGTTGAGACCTTGTGAATCAGCGTAGGTAGGTTTGGAGACCTCTGTTCACAACCTCAGTTTGTCCATCAGACTTAGGGTGATAAGCCGTGCTGTAACACAACCTGGTTCCGAGGAGCTTAAATAGTTCCTTCCAAAACTTGCTCACAAATACCTTATCCTGATATGAAATGATGCTTTTTGGAACCCCATGTAATTTACAGATCTCATTTAGAAATCGATTTGCCAGTGTTTCGGCTGTAAACCGAGTAAGAAGAGCTATAAAATGAGCATACTTAGTAAGACGGTCCACAATCACCCAAATCACTGTATGACCATGTGACACTGGTAAGTTTGATATGAAGTGCTTTGATAAGTTTTCCCATACTTTATCTGGGATAGGGAGAGGCTGTAATAATCCTTGGAATTTTTTTGGCAGGTATTTATTGTACTAACAAGTGGCACAGTTTCGGATGAACTCCTTGAGTTGTTGGGTCACACCGGGCCACTAACAAGAAGCTGCCAACCGAGCCAAGGTTGGTTTCCAGCCAGAGTGACCAGCAGCAAGGGTCTCGTGAAATTCTTTCAGCAAGGATAGTCACAGATCACCCATATCAGGTATAAACATTCTGTTATGATAAAATAAGACTCCTTGAGAGAAATGAAATTTAGTGTTCCAAGTTGTGTATGACTCCTTATTTGTGATTAATTTCTTGCCTTCGGGTGAGTTGTAGAAGGTACGAATCTGCTCAATGATTAGTGGAAAGGACGAGGACAAAGCTGAGAAGGAAGCTGGTTTATTACTGTGGCATTGGGAAAGTGCATCAGCAACCCGATTAGAGGTACTAGTTCTGTACTTAATGTCAAATTCGAACCCAATTAATTTCGTAGCCCATTTTTGTTGTTCGGGGGTATGAAAACCTTGGGTCATTAAATGCTTGAGACTCTGTTGATCTGTATATATGTGAAATTTTCTGCCAACCAAGTACTGACGCCATTTTTTGATAGATTCTGTAACGGCGAACATTTCCCGCACATACACCGAGGAATGCTACATTCGGATGGACATCTTCTGACTAAAAAAATGTAACTAGATGACCATCTTGAGAGAGAACGACCCCAATGGCCACAACTGAAGCGTCAGTCTCCACAACAAATAGTTTAGAGAAATCCGGTAGATGTAGAACCAGAGTAGTACTCATAGCTTTTTATAATGTTGTAAAGGTCTGTTGTGCTTCTGTCGACCATGTAAAACTATGAGATTTAAGCAAATCGGTGAGAGGAGCAGCGTGTGTGGCATAGTTCTTTACAAATTTCCAATAAAAACCGGTGAGGCCCAAAAATCCCCGGAATGCCGTGTGGGAACATGGCTGCGGCCAGTCAACCATAGCTTGAATTTTGTCTGGATCTGGTTTCACTCTGCCATTTGAAATGATATGACCTAGGTAACTAACAATAGGCACTCCAAAGGTGCATTTAGACAATTTTGCATAAAATTTGTTAGAAACCAATAGGGTCAAAATGGTATCCAGATGCATAACATGATCATTTAGATTAGAACTATATATCAATATGTCATCAAAGAAAACAAGAACAAACCGACGCAAATGTGGGCGCAAGAGGTCATTCATAGGTGCTTGAGAGCGTTGGTTAGGCCAAAAGACATAACTAGGAACTCATAATGACCATCAAAAGTTCTGAACGCAGTCTTATGAGTGTCCTCAGGCTTCAATTGAATATAATGATAGCCAGAGCATAAGTCTATCTTGGAAAATACTGTCGCACTGCCTAGTTCATCTAATAATTCATCAATGGTTGGAATGGGAAAGCGATCACAGATTGTGATTGCATTTAGGACACGATAATCAATACAAAAACGCCATGTGCCATCTTTTTTTTTACTAATATAACCAGCGAAGAGAATGGGCTAGTACTGAGTGTAATAATCCCATCTTTTAGCATATCTGAAATCATGTATGTCATTGCTTCTTTTTGGGGGTGTGGATAACGGTAAGGCTTGAGGGAGATTGGGCTTGAGTTGGGAATAAGATTAATGGAGTGGTCATGAGGGCGTTTTGGTGGTAATTCGTGAGGTGGTTGGAATATGGAGTTGTATTTGGTGAGGAGGGTCTATAGTTTTGGGTGGTTGTGGTGGGGTGGCTGTTTAGTTAAGTCTGTTGTTTGAAGAGACAGGAAAATGAGTGTGTGAAAAGAAGCAATTGAATTAGTATGAATTAGCCTAGTAAGTTGGTGCAGTGAGGATTGTGTCATTGGGATTGTTGTATCACCTTGTAAAGTTAGGGTATCAGTACCCACTTTAAATATCATTGATAGTACTGCAAAATCTGAGATAAATGGACCTAAGGTGTGTAACCATTCAATGCCTAACACGACATCAACACCTTTAATTGGCAGTAAATAAAATGGAATATGAAACAACTTGTTTTAGAGTAATATTGGAGTATCAGGACACAAACCAGTACAATAGATTTGAGCACCATTGCCAACCATAACTAGAAATTGAGAGGGGTAGGTGTGATGTTTAGTTTTAAGTAGTGAGCCAAACAAGGTTGTAAAACATTATGTGAACTACCCGTGTCCACCAAGACTGTGACATCATGTCCAAAAATTGACCCATTAAATCGAAGGGTTTTTGGCGAGGGTTGGCTTTCGAGGGCTTGTTCCGATAACTGGAAATGTATGAGATCTTCAATAGGTGGAGGTTGTTCAACTTCCACCGATTCAAGGGAAATCAACAAATCTTCAAAGGTGGCGGCAAACTCGTCCACTAAGAGCACTAAAAATTGTTCAGCTTGGAACAACGAGTCAAGTAGCTCTGATCCATCAAAGGGCATTAGTTGAAGTTTGGGAGGTCTAAGTTGGGTAGGTGGGTTAGCCATAGGATGTGTATAGTGATGGTGTGGGTTAAAGAATGGTGGAACCGCTATTTGGACAAAGGGAGGATATGGGGAAGGGATATGTGGTGGAGTGTGAGATGGAGAAAAGTGTGGGTTGTTGGTGGTGGGGAAAGAGGGGTCAGTGTTAGGGTTCTAGTTAGTAATGTGGGAAGAGGAGGCCATATTGGGAGGGTCTGGTGGATGTTAGAATAGTGATGGAAGAACATTCATACCTTCCAATTTTTCTATAATAACACGAAGGTATTCAACTATGGCCTCATGCCTGACATCTTGTTGCTCCTTATTTTCTTGCAGTTTTTCTGCAAAAAGCTGCAATAAATTTTCATCTGGTTCCTTGTTGGCTGTCTTAGGAGGCATGGATCAAGAATGAAAGCACCAAATTGATAGGAGCTTAGTAATGCACTAGAAAGTTAACATAAATAATGCAGAATAATAGAGAAAATTAAGAAAATTATACTTCATTTATAGCTTCCATAGCAGCTGCAACCAGACTAAATACATAAACTAGAGGATTCTTTAGGGTTTCCTAATAGAGTTGGGCTAAGAGTGTAGGCCCAATGCAGTCTAAAAAATAGAATTAAAATATTTATTTCCCTATTACATAATCGAACATCCATTTGGGGTTTTGTTTAACTCTGGTAGGCCTAACTGAAATTGGGCTCCTATTAGTTCCCTAATCATGTTAAGGATTAAATTAATGGATAACATGCAAAGTAGAGAAACAAATTACATAATTTTATAAAATAAGTAATCAAACAAATCAATCTTGACGTTCAAATAGATATCCAAATACACATTCAATTTTGATATATAAACACTAGACTAGGCATAAGAGTTTATTCTTTGGAGACCATTCCATTTTTGTAACATGTATGGAGGGTAAATATTTAAGTATGGTAGATTTTTCCATTAAAGTAGTGACTATTATAAGTATTAGATGATAAACTAAGAGGAAGTAGAGTGTAAATTAATTTTCTGCATAATTATTGATTTTTACAACTTTTAAACAAGTAGAGCATGATGAAGCGGAATTATGTTGCAGAAGAGATACACCAGTTTTCATATTGATTCACCTTCTTGTCCACTTGAATGCTATGTCCAGTCCTCTTGCCACACTAGATATTTTATTGATTTGATGAGTTATAATTACAAATCACATTCTGATATTCTGAGTATAATACACACTCACCGCAATCCCACCACTTAGAAGAACACATCTTCTAAGTTTCACTATTCTCTTTTCCATCACACTCTATAGTGAAAAGTTTACAATAACTTTATAAAGTATTAAGAAAATAACTAGGGAAAAGAATGCTTAGATGATATAACAATTCTAAACATGCAATCCTCATGGTCTTTCACTATACACATTGCTAAAGTGTTTTAGTGTCCAAAAACTTACAAAATCACTTGACAACAACTTCAGAAAAACTCTGAAAGTTTAATCACAACGTTGCACGAACAAAGTGTGAAATTGTATGCGAAAGTTGTTCTTAAAGTAGTATAAAATATGTATGAATTATGGGAGTTTTAGTACCTTTAAATAGGCTTCCAACCAGCCATCATACCCCTATGTGACGGTAGAAGTAGATTAGAATTAAACCTATTCATTTTGGATGAAAGTTGTTCAGTTTAGATTTGAAAATCTGGTGTAAAAACTCTTAGTAGCCAATTACTCTAACCGATTACCCAAACATTCTGTCCAAAAGAGTAATCAGTTACTCTCAATGAGTAATCAGTTACTCTCAATGAGTAATCAGTTACTCTGTATTAAAATTGTTACAAAAAAAATGTTCGGTAACCTATTACTCAATCTCAATAACCTGATACTTAGTTCAAGTAACATGTTACCCAAGTCTAGTAACATGTTACTAAGGTTAAATAACCAATTACTTACCTTTCTGAAAATTTAGTTCATTGATTCTATGTTTCAATATGTTTCAATTTTTTTTTTCACTTGAGCATTATGATTAAACATAATTAAAATACTTTAGGAAAGAAGTACCTATCTTTGAATACTATACAAAATCTTGATCTTTGAAAGCTTGTCTTTTAAGTCTCCAAGGTCTTCTACCCCTTCCTTCTTTTTTGTGATTTTGGTGTCTTTATCTAAATTGTATCAAGGTTAGGAGCAAGATATTCTTCATAATCTCTCCCTTTTGATGATGACAAACTAATATTTTCTTCACAGTTTTGAAGTATATATTTCAACATACATGAGTTGATATAGCCTTATAATCTTGTGTATGCTTCCCTTTGTTTTTGAATAAGTGTCTAAAAATACGCACGCACGCACCCCCTTCCCTTTGTTTTTGAATAAGTTTTGAAGTTTATACTATGTACTTACTCACATAATCACAATTTTACAATGTATATTAATATATTTTAATAATCTATTAACTATATAATTAAACTTCTTTCACATTATCAATTGTCACATGTTACTTCATACTTAATTTTTTCCCTCCTAAAAGTTTTCATGACAATATTGTACCTACCCACAATATATAATCACATTTTACAATGTATATTTTAATAATCTATTAACTATATAATAAAATAAACATCTTCTACATCATCAATTGCCATATGTCACTTACTCCTTATCTACTAAATATATAATATTAACTATATAATAAAATAATTCATTCCACATAATCAATTATCACATGTAATTCCTCCTTAATTTTTTTCTCTCCTAAAAGTTTCCATGACACTGCTATGCAATGTTATTAAAACCGTATCAGTCATCAAACCGATCAATGTACTGATACAGTTGTTTAGTGGTTCAACCGATGGTTCAGTAATTAAACCGCATGCCGGTTAAACCAGACATATATACTTATACTCAGTGTTATTAAAACCATATCGGTTATCAAACGATCAGGGTACTGGTATAGTGGTACAATAGTTCAACCGGTGATTTAGTAATTAAACTGCATGCCGGTTAAACCGGACATACCTGGTTATATTTATATATATAAATCTATAACAAAAAAAAATCAAATAGATAGGTACTCCAATTTATAATCCATATTCATAATCTACTCAAAATTCACACAAACAAATAAATTGAAGTCTTTAACAAATTCAAAGTCTAAATTACAAAACATATATCATTCCAAAAGTATCACTTAACAACCGCAAAATATAAATAAATGACACAAATTCACAACTCACTCTACAAATTTTTTTTGGAGTTTTAACATTTAACACCAATGACTCAAAGTTGTCTCATATCGAGATTATATTTTTGCACCAAATCATATCTTCAGACAGTACTCCAAGATTACAGAAATATCACTGAGATTACACACGAATGTTAGGAACCAAAAGGTATAATTTAAGTATGCCTTGTAAGCATGTGTCTTGAAGTGTTGAAGAATAGTTGGAAAAATTGGTCACCTTGTAATGGATTTCTAAGTTTTTAAGTTTTTTTAAAAAAAAAAATATCTGTATAAACCGGCCGGTTTAGTCAAATATCGGTCGGTTCACCGGTTTTGACCGGCTTTGATATTTGGTCGGTTCAACACCTGTACCGTACCGATTAGGGGTTCGGTTCAACATCTGTACCGTACTGATTAGGGGTTCGGTTCACCAGTTTTTCGGTCGAACTGACCAGTATGGTACGGTTTTTACATCATTGCTTATACTTTTATATATATATATATATATATATATATATATATAAATATGTAATAAAAAATTTCAAATATATAAATACTCAATTTATAATTCATGTTCACATATATACTAAAAGTCACAACAGAGCGATGGGGAGTCGACGAACTGAACTTGACGGAGAAGAAAGTGGACTGAACGGAGAAGAAAGGGGGCCAAATGGAGAAGAAAGGGTTTATTAGAGGCTAAAAGGAGAAGAAATGGGGTTTTTGAGAGACACTGAACACATGAAGAAATGTGCCGTTTTGATCATGTTTTTTAAGAAAAGATATATGCATGAACCAGACAATTTAGCCCCAATTTGGTCGGTTCACCAGTTTTGACCAAAACCAGCCGATTTAGCCCGTTTTTGACTAGTTCTGTTGCATATCCAGTCCAACACCCATACTATACCGGTTTGGGGTCCAGTTTGTCGGTTTTCCGGTCGAACCGGCTGGTCTGACCCGGTTTTATTATCACTGCTACTATGTACCTACTCACACTATATAATCACATTTTTACAATGTATATTTTAATATATTTTAATAATCTATTTAACTATATAATAGAATAAACACTTTCCATATCATCACTTGCCATATGTCACTTCCCTTTCTCTCATAAAAGATTCCATGATACTACTATATACCTACCCACACTATATAGCCAAACCTATGGGTTAAGATTTATTTAAAACATACCTCATATAAAACAAGTTTTCCTCCTAAAAGGTTCCCTAGTACTACTATGTATCTATCTACCTATATAATCACATTTATACAATGTATATTTTAAATATTTTAATAATCTATTAACTATACGATAAAATAAACTCTTTCCATGTGAGCACTTGCCACATTCCACTTTCTCCTTAATTTTCCATCCCTAAAAGGTTCCATGTAGTACTATATAACTATCACTCTATATAATCACATTTTAAAAATGTATGTTTTAATATATTTTAATACCTACTCGCACTACATAATTACATTTTTACAGTGTACATTTTAATAATCTATTAATCTATTAACTATATAATAAAATAAACTCCCTTCATATCATCACTTGCCACATGTCACTTACTCTTTAATTTTTCCCTCCTATAAGGCAGTGTTGTTAAAACCGTACCGGTCATCAAACCGGTCAGGGTACTGGTATAGTGGTATAGTGGTTCAACCGGTGGTTCAGTAATTAAACCGCATGCCGGTTAAACCGGTTAAATCGGACATATCTGCTTATATATATATATATATATATAAAACCTATAACAACAAAAATTCACTAGGTACTCAAAAAGATAAGTTTGCACATAGATATATCATTTTACCTATATTAAGGTTAAAGAATCAACTGATCCTATTCAATCCAAAAGTATCACTTAACAAATACAAAATATAAGTAAATGACATAAGTTCACCACTCAGTCTACAAAAAATAAATTTGGTGTTTTAATGTTAACACCAAGGAGTCAAAGTTGTCTCATATCGAGGTTCTATTTCTTCATCATTTGTGCGTGAAGCTTGACCCACATTGTCTTCATACAGGTTCACATTCTCCATCGGGTTGAGTTGTGCATCATCATCATCTTCTAAATTTAATTGATCTACAATAATATTAGTTTTCATATTGTTAGCAATTTAAAACAGGAAGGAATTGATGGAAATCAATGCAAAACATAATCATTAGACAATAAAAAACATACCACTTTCATCAAATGATGGTTGGATGGAAATGTTTGCAAGGTCATTTCGTAAAGCTTCAATCTCTTCAACAGTTAGAAATGGTGGTGACTCCTCCAATATAAAATGAGAATGATCCTCAAATGTTTCTAAATTTATTGGGTCATAATTTTGATGTCTCAAGTGACTCCTACATTTATAGATTTTATTATATACAAACATAAATACATGCTACATATAAATATATAAAGAACGACAACTAATGTCATATTTTGAATAAAAGAGTAATACCTTTGTTGAATGACACGAAGTGGGTTGAGCACTAGGAGTTGTTCTAGGCATAAAGTAATTGCCAATGCGACCTTTACCTTTCTGAGATGTAGATGTATGAGGTGCTTCAATCAGTTGAGTGTGCAATAAATCAGTAACTTCATCACAAGGATTACCATCCTCATATTCCTCTTCTACTTTTCTTTTTTTGCTCTTCATTTCTTCAATTGATTTCTGGATCTGATGTTGAATATCTGCTGGTACTTTCTTACACTTTTCAACTTGTCCTTTTACTCCAGCTAAATGAGCCTTAAACCGGGTGATACCACCACCTTTAATTTGTTTCATGCAGAAAAGACATAATAGAATTGTTCTTCCATTATCAGCAACAACTTGCTTACAATGCGCCCAAGCTGGATCTGATTTCCCCCTATAACTACTTATAGAAGTATTTTCTGTTGATGCTTCTTGTGATGTTGGTAATTCAGGTTCATTAGATGCCATGTATTTCTACAATATGAACAATTAAAAATAATTATATTATTGATGGCTATTTTTCAATCACAATCTTACAAGGAATAAATCACAATCTTACATGAACAATTAAGAACATTACTATTTTTACCATCTATTGTTTGCTGTCATTTTATAAATACTACTGTTTTTAGGCAAAAAGAATAACTTAATTGGCTTTGTTGTCCAAACAAGGGAAACTCTCCCAGTCTCCAACAATAATAATAACAAATAAGGTGGATTTAGGATATTAGACAATGACATTGACCAAAACCTTACTCTTTTTTCCGAACCGTCCCTTTCTGGTTAAGAGGAGTGAATTATAGTTTCTTCAATATTCCAAGAAGAGTTGTGCCACAGCCTAATAGGAAGAGAATGGCTATATTATATGAAAACTTAGGCAATTGGTCTTCTCATTACTACAATGTGCCTAACCACACAATGCTAGCTCCAGTTTTTGGTGTTATACCTTACACTTCATCAGAAACAACATTAATAGAATAATAGATTGTGAGAAGATGAACCTTATCATCCAAGGAAAACCCATCAGAATTCAATTTCCTCACATTATGCCATATGAAAAAAATGTGACACCAATTTGTATCAAGTTTGGTGCTGTTTGTCATCATTACTATGGTTCTTTTTGTCATTACTATAAGCTACATGAAATCTCATAAGGTAGTTGAAGTTGAAAGTTCAGAAGTTAAGAGCCAAAAATAGCTAGTATACAACTTATATGATAATAACGAATTAGACTATATAATGAACAATTAGTGTGAGAAAATGCAGCAAAAGTGAGACAAAGATTTAACCAAAGAGTGTGGTGTTACCTCAAATTCAAAATATTGGAATATTGGAAGATGATATGTTGGTGGATGGAGATTGATGAAAAGTGAATGGAAGAAGATGATGGAAGAGTATGGAAGAGATTGGAGAAGTGAGGAAGATGATGGAAGAGATGATGGAATGAGATTGGAAGAAAAGGGGAAAGTGATGTGAAAAGGGGAAAGTGTAAACTGTAAAGTGTAAACCCTCTTTCTTGGGTCTTTGATGCTGCAACAGTGAACTGGTCTTCATTATTTAATAATTAAAATCTTATATGTGCAAACCGGCCGGTTCAATGAAATTCCCACCGGTTCACCGGTTTTAACGAAATCCGGCCGGTTTGCACCGGTTTACACCGGTTTCAATACTTATCCGGTATAATATGCGTACCGTACCGGTTTGGGGACCGGTTCACCAGTTTTCCGGTTGAACCGGCCGGTACGGTACGGTTTTAATAACTATGCTATAAGGTTCCCTAGTACTACAATGTACATATGGGTTAAGATTTATTTAAAATCATACCTCTTATAAAACAAGTTTTAAAGAATAAGTTTAATTTTGCTAAATATATATTACTAAAATCACTTATTTACACCATAATCTATTAAAAAATCACTTATTAGGTTATTTGATACAATTAAAAATCATTTATTCAGCTATCTTGTAAGTTGCTTGAGTTTATATGTATTTTAGAATCACAATTTTGCCCCTCTCTTATTGAAAGTCATGTTGAATTTTTAATAAAGTTATTTGGTTTCATAACAATCCTATAAATTATATGAAATTTAGCATAGAAAAAGTGAAAATGATGTTCATTGTTTTGTTATATGGTTCTTAATAGTGTTGACATTGCAAATATATGACTTTTGGAATATATCAAAGAGGAGTCGATGACAATTTTGTTTTGTTGGTGTTTTCTTTGTAACATATTTAATAGGAAGTTTCACAACATCATTGTTATTTATTTTCTTTATGTATTTGAACATGTTTGAACAAGTAAATATGCAAGTAATATATATGTTATTAACTATGTGAACACACTGGGGTAACATGTATTTAATTAACCATGTGAATGCATGAATAATATGAATGTTCTTAATTATGTGAATATACGAATAACATGTGTGTTTTTAATCATTCAATAAAAAATATCGTTCCATACAAATGCACAAATAACTTACTATTTATAATTAAAACTTAAAAGAATATTTAAAACATATATAACATTATACTGAATATTAAATATATAATTATTACTCAAATTTATTTTTAAACAGTTATATTGTTTTTAATTATAAATCCAGTTATATATATGAATGATATTTTAAGCATTCTAATGTGATTTTTGTCATTTAGATTGATCAAGTCTTTTTTTGTACATTTTTATTTTATTTAAAATATTCCATATTTTAAAAGAATTTAATATATATATATATATATATATATATTATTAATATAAACGTATATTATTTATTATTAATTTATCTTACATATTAAATTATATATTGCAAGTGCAAATAAT
Organism: Lupinus angustifolius; assembly: GCF_001865875.1. Taxonomy (NCBI): domain Eukaryota; kingdom Viridiplantae; phylum Streptophyta; class Magnoliopsida; order Fabales; family Fabaceae; genus Lupinus; species Lupinus angustifolius. Next base: position 26,746 of record NW_017716035.1, read on the forward strand.
TTTTTCCTGATTTTAAAATTGTAAGAGTTGTATAAAATTTATTATAAAAGTTGATTTACCTACCTGGAGTAACATAAAAAACCCACCGTTGACAGAGAGTTAAAGAAAAAGAGATATCTGGAGGAAGGTTGTGTGGTTAGGTGATTCCGGAAATCTTGAGAAGAAGCGGAAGCACAACAAACATGTCGTTTTTGTGCCTTACGCCGTTACAGTTCCAACCAAGAACACAACCACTATCATCATCGTCATTCTTCCACTCTCACGTTCGAGGAACAACCTCAGCAACACTTTCTCTTCGTCCTCTCTCTCCTCTTCCATCTACTTTTTTGTCCTACAAACTCCGTTTCCAACCCAAGCTCAATCCCACTACCGTTCGATGTTCCTCTGGTACTCTTAATCCCTTCCCCCTTTTGATTTAAACGCAAATTCTTTTTTTTGGTATAATTAAGGATATCCCGGAACTAATCCGAAGTTTCGGTGAGTGACTGTACCTCCCAACAAGTATGGCTCCCAGTAATTAAATATTTGACCTTTTGGTCTATCTGGTATCCAGCGGGCTGCCTTGTTGGTAGACGGAAATTCAATTGAATTGATTTTTCATTTTTTTTTTCCAGCGTTGACTCCTGAATTGAAATCGACATTGGATAAAGTGGTAAATTCGAATAAAGTGGTTCTTTTCATGAAGGGAACTAAGGATTTTCCACAGTGTGGATTTTCAAACACGGTGGTGCAAATATTGAAATCACAGAATGTGCCTTTTGAAACAATAAATATACTGGAAAACGAGTTATTGCGCCAAGGATTGAAGGAGTATTCCAGTTGGCCAACCTTTCCTCAACTCTACATTGAAGGAGAGTTCTTTGGTGGCTGTGATATCACTGTTGGTATGTCTTTCAGTGCATTGCTTTGTTATACTTAATTTTCCTTTCGTTTACAAATAACAGTGTTTTAAATTGAGATCGCAATCATGGTTCCGATTGCTGTCATTGCTTTGTGATGCGGATTGGGACGGGTGTGGTGTGAATTATATTGTGATTAAAAAATATTTTTGAATTCGATGTGGTCCAATGCGGCCTGTGATAAGATACAGTTGCATTGCTGACCAATGCGACCATATAATTGTGATTTGGTGTCACACTGCAATTGCGGTGTGATGTAGTTGTGGCGGTCAGCGCTATATTGCAGCTGCATCATTGATGTTGTCTATAATTTGAATCAGTCACAAATACTATTGATGGAAATGAATAGAATGGAGTGGAGTGAAATTTAATGAAATGTTATTAGGTTTTCAGTGGTTAAATTGTTTAAAATAGGATTGAATGGAATAGAACCTCATGTGATGGTTTTTCATTCCATTCCATTCCATTCAATACCTCTGTTTTTCTTCCCTCCTGATCTGGGGTACGAGATGGAACCAACTAATTGCTCACTTCATTCTATCATAGAAGATTCAGAGAAGGGTAAGATTATTTTGTCAATAAATATTAAAACATAACCACCTAGTAGCAGATGTGAGAATGTTCCGTTGGATGAATGGATAAACTAGAGAATACAGGGTTATAAATTAATGTATTAGGGAGAAAGTTAAAGTAGCTCATATTGTAAGAAAGATGGTAGAATCTCGTCTTAAGGAGAGTAGATCAAATGGAAGCTAGTCCAATTCCTAGAGGAAGACCAAGAAAAACCATGAGGGAAAATGATAAAGGAAGACCAATAGATCAATGCTCTGCCAATGAAAATAATTTATGATAGAACATTATGGCGTTGTTCGATCAATGTAGTTGATCCTATATAGTGAGATAAAAGGTTTTGTTATTAGTTTTTTAAATATCCAAACATAGCCTAAAGGCCCCTGACTAGGTAGTGCTGGCTTGTTAACATACTTGCCTTGTTTTCTTGATGCTTCTATAATATGGTTAGTTTGAGTGATGAAATAGTTTAAAAAATACCATTATCATGAAAAAATAGAAATATAAAAGCTTACCAGATTGATTCAAATGTAACATAATAGAGATTATATAATGCCTGCTAAGTGCTAACAAAGGTCATGTTTATGTTAGTGCATGCATATTAATCTTCTTCTATTGATTAGACGTTTTGTGAGGATTCAAATGTAACATGATAAGGATTCTATCATGCTATTTACAAATTGATGCTTGGAAATACCATTGTATACAAACAAATATTTTCTTTATTAGATGATTGGCTACATATCCATACCTCACTTGTAGTTGATTCTTAATAGTATAAAAGAACAATTTTGTTTTTGTTTTTCCAATAAGTTCTCCAGTTTTCATCTGTTTCGTATGATGTCATAATTGACTGCATAAGAATCATTTAATAGGTGAGCCTTTTTAGTATAAGATAAACCATAATATTAGCATCATATAGTTTCTGGAAAACTTTCCCTCCTCTCACTCTTTCTTTGATGTACAGAGGCATACCAGAATGGACAATTGCAGGAGGTGTTGGAGAAGGCAATGTGCAACTGAAGTGCCATTTGTTAAGGGCTGATCAGGGGATGAGTTAGGGACGAGGACTTCCCGAGCTAGTAATCCTCCGTGCATTATGTTGTTGCTTGTGATAATGGATCAAATATATTGTCTGGTAAATTGTGTCCACAAGCATCTATTACAGTACTGCAGTGTTAATGTCCTGGTATTTAAGTACAAAGTAAAGAACTGGATTTATGAGAAGTACTCACTAAATAAATTATTGTAGTACTAGGATTCATTAAATAAATCATTGTAGTACTAGTTGCAACTATAAACAATATTCAATCAATGAAACTTTTGGGCCTTGATGGAAATGCCATGTTGCTACCTTTTGACTTGCTAGTCACAACATTTAGTTGCGGGATCAGCTTCTCCTTTAATGGAGTAAGGCTATGTACAGTTGGCTCTCCTTTCATTGTTCTCTAGAATGGTGGAAGTCTTCTGCATTAGATTACACATTGATGTGGTGGTAGTGGTAGTAGTGTGGGGTTGATGGTTAATGTGGTTTTCAAGTTTGAAAAGTATGATGGGAAATTGCTCTATCATATTCTGCCCCATTTTAACCCAGCTCACCCTATGTGACAGAAAATACACTAGATGAACAAGATTGGATAGGCCAATATGATTTCCCTATCCTATCTTGTTGGCTCACCAAACTTGAGATTGTAACATGATAGGACAAACTATCCTGTCTTGTATCTCTTATAAAGTAGGAGTACATATTAATATCTTAGGTTTTGTTTGAGTTAGTTTCGGGAAATGGAAAAACATAGAAACCATGAAATGTAGTTTTGAGATGTAATATTAGGACACCCTAGCATTTTCAAATCCTCTTCACGGCCCAACTAGCTATGAGCCTAAGTGTACCTTTACACTGCTACAGTCATGCCCAGCTTTTTGTCCCAAAAGTGGGCCTCAATTTGACGTGTCAAAGGGGAAACAACTTATTTATTGTAAAACTGATGCACTCCTTGTTGATAAGTGGGCCTTTTATGTGTAGATCGAGTTGCCTTCTTGGACGAAGACCCTTTTTATGTTAATGGTGGTGATTGTGGTTGTAATGAGAAGATGTAGATATCCTCCAGGGTTATGGTGTCAAGCAGTGTTATTAAACTCGGATTGCTAATGATTTGGTTAATGATTAAGTCAGGATATTGGGTTAATAATTCATTGATGCTTAAATTATTTAATAACTACATACTCCAAACTTAAAAATATTATTATACCTAATTAAACAATTAACAAAGGAAATTTCATTACTATAAAATATCACAAATAAGTTGAAAGCATTGTCAAACAACATATGTTGCTTTAATTGCAATAAAAACATAATATGTTTAAAATCTAATTAAACAATGGAAATTTTGTTATAATATAAGTTAACAAATAACAAACGTAATTATAAATAAGTTAAAAACATTTGATTTTTTTTCCATCTCAAAACGATATTGTTTTGATTGTTTTTAAAAATATTTTTTGATTGATTGGGTTAGTTCAATCAGTCCGATCATTTGAGTTATCGATTTTATGCTTAAACTAACTAAGTTGATCCGATTTTGATACAAAATTTGTTAGATGAGAAGCTCAAACTAGTATGAACCAAAGTCCTCCTGACTAAAGTAATGGTGGGGCATTTCTGATTCAATGCAGAGATCTGCATTATTCATCTAGGTGCATTTTTCTTGCTGAGTTAGAGTGTCTGCCACTGACAAAATTACTGTGATGGTATTGACTGGATTTTGGTGGGTGTCATAATGTCATGGAGTTTCCTACGGATTCATCATCTCCCATGGTGGTAATGGCTCTTAGGTGCATCTGGTTCTTATGGTCTTTGTGAAACTACATGATGTTCTTTTTATTCTATTTTTTCTTTATTTTTTAAATGACATAAAAATATCATCTTCCATTTGGTTCTTCAATATCGGATGGATATATGAAAAAAGGATAAATATAGCATATTTAGCTATTAGTCCGTGCAATGCACAAATTTTATCTTAATTTTTTTTATGTATTTTATTTGTTTTTAATATTTTGAAATTTTATGATGAGAAATCATTTTTAAATGAATAGTAATAATGAATTAGAGTTTATTATATTGGTCAGAAAGATTATTCGTATAAAAGACAACTTCTAACTTTCAGAATTCATGATTAAGGTCTTGACAAACTATACAAAGCTTCTTATAATCAGTATTTTGATGATTCAATTTATCATTTGAAGACCAATTTCATTGTTTAACCACGTGGGCCACAGGAAGCGAATTCAAGCAATTAGATGATGCTCATCATGTAGACTAGGGATCATAGTTCACGCATCAGACATTATTGCAAGCCTGAACCAAGATAATAAAATCGTATATGATTATTTTGTTGGGTATGGTATCCCTCAGCCTTTAACTAATGAATTAATTTCTTTCAAGGTATATGTTCCTCCCAATAAGTGTGATTATGAGGAATCGAACAAATCATATATGATTATGCAGCAACAAGAACTATTAATAAAATCATTCCAAGTTATGTAGAGAACACGAGTATACATCTTTATAAATACTGTCCAGTAAGTGATCAATAATTAATCTTTTGGACAACACCTAGAATTGACAGCCCATATTCTTTTGGACAGCACATAGCACGATGAGGAATTTTGTAACTGCTATTTTGAAAAAAATTAACAACTTTTTGAATCATTTACAAGACAACAACTAAAATAGACATTCATAGGAATAGAACCAACACTTAGCCTTTGTTTGGAAGGGTGAAGTTAGAGAAGAGAGAAAAGAGGGAGAGAGAAGTTGAAGAGAAAGGGAAAACTTCTCCCATTTGGTTGAGAGGAGAGAAAGAAGGGAGGAAGGAAAAAAGTGGGTGAGCCCATAAATTTTATTTCTCTCTACTTATGGGAAGAAAGTGAGAAGAGAAAGAAAAACTTTTCTCGCACTGTTAGAGTATTAAGAAAGGAAGAAAATCGAAGAAGACTAGTATGAATAAGGAAAATTAACTCGGCCTAAGAGAAGAGAATAGAATGAAGAAGAATTAGATGAGTTATTGTAGGTAGTTGGAAGAGTTTCTATTTCTAGAATTTTTCAATGTAGTTAAAATAGGTAATTAAGGCTATTTATAGTAAGCCTCTCAAACTAACATAACTGATTTTTGAATTACAAATTAACGCCCCCCATGATTCAAAACCAGTTTACAACTACATTGTTCCCAATTACATTGTACAACTTTAACTACACAACTTCTATTCTTTATTGATCATTCTCCTTGATTGTGAATGCCCATCATCATCCTAAATTCTTTGAATCTTTCTGCCTTCAGAGCTTTGGTCATGATGTCTGGGATTTGTAACTCAGTTTTGCAATGAGTTAGCTTTACTTTTCCTTCTGCAATTTGTTGCCTTAGGTAGTGATACCTTGTCTCGATATGCTTGCTTCTGCCGTGTGAAACATGGTTGTTAGCTAAGTCTATTGTTGACTTGTTGTCTATCAATAATTCAATACCATTCTCATTCTTGATGTCAATTTCTAACAGAAGTGAAGTTAGCCATGAGGCTTGACATGCTGTAGCACAAGCAACTATGTATTCAGCCTCACAAGTTGACAATGCTACTACCATTTGCTTCTTAGAACACCATGAGATTAGGGCACCTCCCATCAAGAATATATATCCCATAGGATGTCTCCACACCAATTTGAGTCTGTGTATGCCACGAGTTGTGATATGGTTTTCTCATCTTGATGTGGAAAGACTATGCCATAGTTTAAGGTGCCTTTCAAATATCTCAAGATTCTCTTGGCTACTAGCATGTGTGATTGTTTTGGTTTGCTCATGAACCTGCTGATTACCCCTACACCATAGCAAATCTCAGGTCTTGAGTGACATAGGTACCTTAGGCTTCCTACAATTTGTCTAAATGTTGTTTCATTAGTAGCAGCTTCTTCATCACAATTTCCCAGCTTTAGATTTGTCTCAGCTGGTGTTTCAGTGGAGTTGCATCCTGTCATCTTGAATTTGTTTAGGACTTCAAGCAAGTATTTCCTTTGGTATATGAACAAGCCTTCTTTAGTGTATTGGAATTCCAGACCAAGAAAGTAAGACAATCTTCCTAGATCTGTCATTTCAAATTCTTTCTTAAGATTCCCTTTCAATTCTTCAATTCCTTTTGAACTGGTCTCTATCACAAGTAAATCATCTACATATAAATAGATGAATAAATCAGCCTTATTCTGATCACTCAGCTTGATGTACACACCATATTCCACTGTGCATTTCTGGAAACCAGACTCGGATATGAACTTGTCTATCCTTTTGTTCCAAGCTCTAGGGGCTTGCTTTAATCCATAGAGAGCCTTGTTCAATCTGAATACTTTATTTTCATTCCTTTTGCTGACAAAACCAGGCGGTTGTGAAACATAGACCACTTCTTCTAAGGGACCATTTAGGAATGCAGATTTTACATCCAATTGCATAAACTTCAGTTCTTCTAGCTAGCAACAATAGCTACAATGAGTCTTATTGTTTTGAACCTTGCTACTGGTTCAAAGACCTCCGAGTAGTCTAGTCCTTCTTTTTGCATGAATCCTTTAGCAACTAACCTTGCTTTGTGTTCAGCTATAGTACCATCAGGTTTCAGATTTACCTTGAAGATCCACTTAACATTAATTGGCTTCTTGTTTGATGGTATGTCCACTAGTTCCCAAGTGTTATTCTTTTCTATGGACCTGATCTCATCTTACATAGCTGCTCTCCAAGTACTATCAACTATAGCTTCTTCAAGGTTGATGGGTTTTGCATTAGCAAATAGAGCCATATGTTGGACTATGTCACCTTCTTGATCTATAGCATCATCAGGATTCAAATCATAGTCTGCTAACCAATTTGGAGGATTTCTTGTCCTTGTAGGTCTGTTTGTACTTGGTTGAGATGCTGAGTTGGTGCTCAATCTCCTCTCATTCATCCCTGCATCATCATCAAGTTCCTAGTCAATTTGTAGTCTTGCCAAAGGAGTAGGATTTTCCCTATGCCATTTCCATGAGTTTAGCTCATCAAAGTATACATCCCTGCTGAAAGTCACTTGATTTGTCTCAGGGTTGTATAGTTTGTAGGAACCCATGGAGTTGTAGCCTAGTAGGATCATTGCTTCAACCTTATTGCCAAGTTTTTTTCTTTGCTGATATGGTATATGTCTATAGCACAAGGACCCAAAGATTCTCATATGTTTAACATATGGTTTTGCTCCTGACCATACCTTTTCAGGTACTTGGCCATTAAGTCTCTTGGTTGGACACCTATTTAATATGTATGCAACAATGGTTGCTGCTTCTCCCTAGTATACATGTGGAAGTTCCTTACCTCTTATCATGCTCTTAACCATGTTCAAGATGGTTATATTTCTCCTTTCTGCAATTCCATTGTGTTGAGGTGTGTAGGGGGAAGTTACCTCATGCACAATGCCTTGAGTTTTGAAGAACTCCTCAAATTCTCCTGAGTTGAACTCTCCACCACCATCTTTCCTTAGAATCTTTATGCACTTTCCTGATTCCCTTTCAACCAAGGCTTTGAACTGTTTGAATAAATAAAGTACTTCACTTTTATCCTTTATTAAGTACATCCACAACTTCCTGCTGAGTTCATCAACAAAAGTGATGAAGTATTTACTTCCTCCCAATGAAGGTGTATCAAAAGGACCACACACATCATAGTACACTACATGATGGAGTGTAGGCACTGAAGGATGATCTTGTTTGCTTACTAATTTGGCAGTTATCACACACTTTATTTGGAGCTTGAATTGTTGGTAATCCTGTTACCATAGCCTTTGATTTCAACAAGCTTAAGTCTATGAAGTTCAAGTGCCCTAGTCTCAGATGCCATAGCCAAGAGTCCTCTAATAGGGAGGTTGTAGATAGGCACTGAGTTTCAATTGTTTTGAGACTAACTTGAAATGTTCTATTTTGAGCCAGAGGTGCCTTTAGTATTAGCTTGCTTGATGCATCAAATATCTTTACTGTTAAGTATCAGTGACACAATACACAAAGAAGGGGGGGGTGGGGGTTGAATAGGTGTGACGGAGCTCAAGTTCCACTTTTTGGGGTTTTGCATACTTGCTGAAAAATGCCCAATTAATCGATTAAGCACTGTTCATAATCGATTAAACACAATAAAAAACAGAATGCAGAAAATCTGGTTTTACACCTCTTTTGCACGACATGTTATACGAAATCAGGCAATGATGCAACATATATTTTTACACATAATTAAACTAGCTATAACACAAAACCAGTATACAAATTATCATGTTATATCATGCAATATTACAACTTGAAATGTAAAAGAGAAATGGATAGAAATGATTGCGCAAGGATTTTATCCTAGTTCGTTTTGCGGTCCACTGCAAAACTACATCTAGGCTTCCCCTTCTGATTTTGGGAGATTTTCTTCTTCACTATAGAACATAATGTATCATTACATACATGCTTCCAATTACAAGACTCGAACACTACTTTCTTGGGACCCAAAGAACTTCGTCACCATTGGTTTGACCTTTCCTAAAATCGCCACCCAAGAAAACCTTTCTTACCGCGATTCGGCCCCAACCAAGGCATTGCTATTTATCCCAAGACCTCCAAGTCTTTGTGAAGAACACCTTACCTAAACGCAACTAAGCTAGGATTTTCCTAATCCTTGAATTACAATGCTTTGAGTTATGAATGAGTACTTAATACTCAGATTTTACAATAAAGATCAAAGACTAAAACCTAAGCAAGAACTCACAAGACTTCCTAGTCTAATATGAATGTACATGTATGAGGTTTCTGAAATTATGCAATCATTAAAAACCTTCTCTTTTCTTTCTAGAAAACACAAGCGTGATCGAATAAAGCTTTTCAAAGAACATGCAATATAAATATGAAAATTAAAGCCTTAGCATGATCTAATCTTTCTCCTAATGCAACATGCCATATTTTCTCCTAGATATGATAATGAGTAACTCGAAAATATGCAGAGAGAATGACGTAAAAATGAATGGATTCTTATGCCACATATGCTGTGATTTCAGTTTAAATAGAAAGCTGCCTAAAGTCCCAGTTAATCGATTAAGTACCCATTTAATCGATTAACGGGTTGTTGAAAATAACGGTTTTCAGTTTTTTTGTTTTCTGTTGAGACTGTGATTCTGTTAATCGATTAACACTATTCATAATTGATTAAGTTAATGGATTAACATAATTCATAATACATTGAACATTGTAAAATCAGCTTGTTAATGCATGGTAAACTACCTATATGATATATGCTCATGCAATACATGATTTCCAAATATAATACCTTTAATGCACAAAATCAATGTATTCAAATACATGAACCTAATTATCATATATTTCTAGATGATGTCTCATTTTAGTGGATTTATTACTTTATTAAGTCTTGTGAGACTCACACCTAGGTTTACCTAACCTAGACTCAATATCTATGACAAACATCTTAGACTTCTAAAAAGATAATAAAGAATTATAACCTAAGTCTAATAAGTCACCACTTGACTCCTTGCCATGTTGTTTGTTGAATGATCTTCAAGCTCGTCTTCATGTTGGTCTTCATGTTTGTCTTCATAAAAACATAGACCAATCTTCAATGGTGCACTTCACTTTCAATCACCCCATTTTTGATGATGACAAACTCCATGACAGACTCCACACCAAATCTACCAAATCTTTGTTTGATGAAAAGCTTGATGATGTGGTCAATGTTGAGAGATCAGGTTCAGGTTGTGTATTTGACATTAAAAGTGCCCTGCTCCCTCTTTCATTGTTCTCCCCTTTATCTTCCATCCACACCCTTTATTACTTAGAGAAGTACTCTTGGTAGGTAGCATAATACAGAAGCTCATTTAACAACCTTTCTCCTTAATAACCTGTATACATCAACAACAAACAAACAACCTTTCTCCCCCTTTTGACATTATCAAAAAGGACAACTAATTAACATAGTCAAAAGTAAGAAGATATATAGCAATTTATTTTGAAAAACTGTAATTTATTGATTAATTATTAGCATAATCAATAACCAGTTTGAGAAGCTTAAACAAATGCACTGATTTCTGAGTCTAAAACTGAATATAGACAGATTTTGTATGACATATTCATTATGTAAACAGATAGGCATGAAATGATTAAATATATATGTATGCAACTTGTTAGCACTTGTTAGATATTTTCATTTTAAAGCATATTTCAATCATTCAATTATAAAATACACAATTAAAGACATGTTCAATATTCACGCAAAAACAAATTCCATTTAACATAATTAGCAAGGTTCAACATAGTTACAAAATACTAAAAGAAGGTACAACCATAACCATGAAAAGTACATAACTCAAAAATATAGATGTAAGCCACAAAACAACAAAAATTGAATTAAAAAAAAATTGAGCCCAGGTAATCGATTAACAAACAATTTAATTGATTAAAATGATTTATTTTAAAAAGCTTTAGATGCTGGAACTCATTTATCGATTATACTGAGGGTTAATCGATTAATGATAGAAAGTTGTCAGTTTTAAGCACAAATTTGAGCTTACTGAGACATGCTAAGGGATACAACCTAAAACTCTATCTAATCCAGATTTGAACAAATTTTCTAAAGCCAAAATGCATGAAAACATATAACAATTAAGCATACATGCATTTAATGACAATATGTACAATTTAGAGATTTACAAGCAATTTAGCATATACTCACTTAACATGGTATCAAGCATACAATAAACATGACATTTTCAAACAAAATTTTGCTTTGATATATATGTACATGTTATGATGCCACTTGTTAAAGCATTTTAAAGCATTTGATAGCACTTACTATGATATCACATGTTATGAATTGAGTGCTCCCCCTTTCATTGTTCTTCCCTTTATCTTCTCCCCCTCAATTATTTAGAGAAGTATTCTTGGTAGGTACCATAGTACAGAAGCTCATTCAACAACCTTTAACTTTTCTCCTTAATAACCTTGATCTACTCACAAACCTTGTGCCTAGAACATCTTTTGTTGATTTATCCCTTGATGTTCAATTGTTATTTGGCACATCTGCAAACACAATTTACTTGTCTCTTTCGGGTACCCAAGTTATTTTGGGTCCCTTCTTATTAGTAACTAAGGGATCTTGCTCTTTCTTTACCCAAACATATTTGCCACTTGGCACACAAAATTTTCTAATAAAGCATGTAGTACATGTTTGACCATGTGTACCACAATAGAAACAAGTAGACATGTTACTATTTGACTTCTTATGCATATGAACTACTAGATTTCTACATGCTCTTTTCTTAGGTTCAAGTTTATATCGAATTCTAGATCGGTTACCAACGTTTCTTGTATTAGCACGCAATGTGTTAAGGTTTTCTTGACTATATGTGAGCTTTGAAAGTTTTTGTTTCAAAACAAATTTTCAGCATTTAAATTCTCACAAGTATCACATAGAGTGGGTTGATATAATTTAGAAGTAGAGCAATCACATGAGGCACATGCATAGATAAGATCAAGAGTTTCATTTTCAAGTTTAAGCTCATCTAATTCCTTTTGCATTTCAATTATTTTCTTTTCACACAAGGAGATGACTCTTTTTCTATTTATATTTACTTTAACAATTTTCTTTAATTCCTCATGCATTTCGACATAAGCTACATATAATTCATTGTATGGAGGAGAGTCATTAGAGCATGATGAAGTATAGGAGTGTACCTCAATAGAATCATCTTCATCACTAGATGTGCACTTCTCATGCACTTGTTCCATAAGACATACCTTTGTATTTTCCTCCTCATCGAATGAGCTTGAAGTTGAATCTTTCTCGGAATCGTCCCAAACAATGTATGCTCCTTTTGACTTGGACATTCGAGAGTTACTCTTCTTTTTCTCGACTTTCTTGAGGTAGCTCAGGCACTGATGCTTCATGTGGCCCGATTTTCGACACTCATAGCAAGTGAAACATTATTTGGGAATCTTGCTTTTCTTGGTCAAGTTCTTGACTTCTTTCTTGAGATTATTGATTCCTCCTTTCTTCTTGAGATACTTATTGAATTTTTCAAATAGGAGAGTCAAGTCTTCATCGGAATCAGAATCTGAACTGGAATCCTCACTTTCTTGATCTTCTTGAAATCTTGTAGCCTTGAGTGCGATTCCGTTCTTGTCTGACTCTTCATTCATTGTCAAGCGCCCTAACTCAATTTTATGTTCTTGGAGTTTCCCAAACAGAGTAGCTAATGACATATTGTCTAAGTTCTTTGATTCCACTATTGCGGTTACCTTTGGTTACCATCTCATGTCAAGACACCGCAAAACTTTGTTAGACAAATCACCATTAGTAAAAGTTTTATCAAGGGCGACCAAATGATTGATAACATGAGTAAAACGTTTTTGCATATTACATATAGATTCATTAGGACACATGCGGAATAACTCGTACTCATGCGTAAACACATTTAGTCTAGCGCGCTTAACTTCACTCGTACTTTCGTGGATAACTTGCAATATCCCACATTTCTTTTGCATTAAGGCATTGCGAGACTCTAAAGAATTCGTCATAAGATAAGGCCGAAGTAATGATGTTCTTGGCCTTAAGGTCATGTTGGACCTTTATTTTCTCAATATCCGTCCTTATGCCTTTAGGCTTTTCTTTAGACTCGCCATCCACCATATGAAGTGGAATGTATGGACCATTGACAATGGAATCCCAAATGTCTGTGTCAATCGCCACGATATAGATTCTCATATGAACCTTCCAATAGGCATAACCATCATCACTAAATACGGGAGGGCGGTTAATGAATGTGCCATCACCGCCAAATGGGTTAGAAGAGCCCATATGTTGTCCCTTACGGATCATGCAGATACGGTTGAGCTAGCACGTCATACTAACTCTGATACCACTTGTTAGGTATCAGTGACAGAATACACCTAGACGGGGAGGGGGTTGAATAGGTGTGGCAGAGCTTAAGTTCCACTTTTTGGGTTTTTGCACACTTGCTGAAAAATGTCCAGTTAATCGATTAAGCATTGTTCATAATCGATTAAACACAGTAAAAACAGAATGCAAAAAATCTTGTTTAATAGATCTTTTGCATGGTAGGTCATGAGAAATCAGGCAATGATATAACATATATTTTTACACAAAATTAAACTAGTTATAGCACAAAACTAGTATACAAATTATCATGTTATATCATGCAATATTACAACTTGAAATGTAAAAGATAAAGGGATATTGCACAAGTATTTTATCCTGGTTCGGTTTGCAGTCCACTGCAAAACTACATCTAGATCTCCTCTTCTGATCTTGCGAGATTTTCTTCTTCACTATAGAACACAATCTTTCGTTACATACACGCTTCCAATTACAAGACTCGAACACTACTTTCTTGGAACCCAAAGAACTTCGTCACCCTTGGTTTGACCTTAATCGCCTCCCAAGAAAACCTTTCTTACCGCGATTCAGCCCCAACCAAGGTATCGCTCTTTATCTTAGGACCTCCAAGTCTTTGTGAAGAACACCTTACCTAACTGCAGCTAGGATTTTCCTAATCCTTGAATTACAATGCTTTGAGTTATGAATGAGTACTTAATACTCGAATTTTACAATAAAGATCAAAGACTAAAACCTGAGCAATAACTAACAAAACTTCCTAGTCTAATATGAATGTACATGCATGAGGTTTCTGAAATTATGCAATCATTAAAAACCTTCTCTTTTCTTTCTGGAAAACACAAGCGTGATCGAATAAAGCTTTTCAAAGAACATGCAATATAAATATGAAAATTAAAGCCTTAGCATGATCTAATTTTTCACCTAATGCAACATGCAATGTTTTCTCCTAGATATGACAATGAGTAACTCGAAAATATGCAGAGAGAATGACGTAAAAATGAATGGATTCTTATGCCACATATGCTGAGATTTCAGTTTAAATAGAAAACTGTCTAAAGTCCCAGTTAATCGATTAAGTACCCATTTAATCGATTAACGGGTTGTTGAAAATAATTGTTTTTCAGTTTTTCAATTTTCTGTTGAAATTGTGATTTTATGTTGAAACTGTGATTCTGTTAATCGATTAACACTATTCATAATAGATTAAGTTAATGGATTAACATAATTCATAATCCATTGAACAGTGTAAAATCAGCTTGTTAATGCATGGTAAACTACCTATATGATATATGGTCATGCAATACATGATTTCCAAATATAATACATTTAATGCACAAAATCAATGTATTCAAATGCATGAACCTAATTATCATATATTTCTAGATGATGTCTCATTTTAGTGGATTGATTACTTTATTAAGTCTTGTGAGTGAGACTCACACCTAGGTTTACCTAATCTAGACTCAATATCTATGGCAAGCATCTTAGACTTCTAAAAAGATAATAAAGAATTATAACCTAAGTCTAATAAGTCACCACTTGAGTCTTCAACATGTTGTTTGTTGAATGATCTTCAAGCTTGTCTTCATGTTGGTCTTTATGTTTTTCTTCATCAAAACATAGATCAATCTCCAATTGTGCATTTCACTTTCATTCACCACTCCTTGATGCATTTGGATTGAGAAACCCTTTTCTATCAGTTGTCCAATGCTAAGAATGTTGCTTTTCATGTTTGGAACATATAGTACATCAAAAATCAAAGAATTCCTACCATCTCTTATGCTTATTAACACATCCTTTGTCCCTTCTGCTTGGATCAATATACTATCTGCAAATCTCACACTACATTTCCTTTGTTCATGAAAGTTCATTAGCCAATTTCTATTTCCAGTCATGTGATTTGAGCACCCCGAGGCTATGTATCATTTGTCCTCATTGCCTGATTCATTGTTTGTGACCATCATCAGCAACACAGGTTCATCTTCTATCATTTCAGTGCTTTCTTTCTTGGCTAGGTAACCTTCACTATGAAGTTTGCCTTGTTTCTCATACTGGTTTGAGGGTGCCTGACATTCATTGCTAAAATGTCCAATCTTGTCACAATTGAAGCATTTTAGTTTCTTCCTATCCATCCTCCTTTTGTTGTTC
This sequence comes from Lupinus angustifolius, assembly GCF_001865875.1. Classification (NCBI taxonomy): domain Eukaryota; kingdom Viridiplantae; phylum Streptophyta; class Magnoliopsida; order Fabales; family Fabaceae; genus Lupinus; species Lupinus angustifolius. The sequence continues at coordinate 42,314 of NW_017716035.1, forward strand.
TTCCATATTTGAGGACCACCTCTTCTTGTTGAAAATTCTGCCTCACCTGTTTCAGATCTTTCTTGATTAGAGAATTGAGGTGATCTGAAATTCCCTCTTCTATGATCCCTTCCTCTTCCTCCACCTCTGCTGCCATAACCACCCCTTCTTGTGGTTTGAGCTTGTAGGGCTTGTTCAATTGGTTTCTCTGTGGACCTCTCCAAGATTCTCTATTCATGTGCTTCAAGAGAATCTTGGAGATCCACAATCTTCAGCTCATCTATCTTCTTGGATTCTTCAATTGCAATGTGATCAAACTTTGGGCTTAGTGTTCTTAAGACCTTTTCTACTATTATTTGATCTGCCATCTTCTCACCATTGGCCTTCATTGCATTGGTGTGACTAGTTACACGATTGAAATATTGTGCAATTCTTTCACTTGGTTCCATTTGCATCAACTCATATTGCCTTCTCATGGTTTGCAACCTCACTTTCTTCAATTGTTCAGCTCCTTTATTACTTTTCTCAATAATTTCCCAGACTTATTTTGCTTACCTTGCCTCTGCTATCTTCTCAAAGTGTGCTTCATCTACACATTGATGTAGTAGGAACATTGCTTTGCAATCTTTCTTTTCACTCTCTTTGTATAACACTCTTTGTGCTTCTGTGGTCAGGTCTGCAATGTCTGGAATTCCATCTTCCATGATCTCACTCACTTCTTGGAATCCTATGATGGCTGACATTTGAATCCTCCACTTGTTCCAATTGTTTCCATTGAGTATAGGGAGATTTGCAGGGAATCCGGTTTGCCCCATTGTTCTTGAACCTTGCTCTTGATACCAATTTGTTAGAGTATTAAGAAAGGAAGAAAATCGAAGAAGAAGAAGAGTATGAAGAAGGAAAATTAACCCAACCTAAGAGAAGATAATAGAATGAAGAAGAATTAGATGAGTTGTTGTAGGTAGTTGGAAGAGTTTCTATTTCTGGAATTTTTCAATGTAGTTAAAGTAAGTAATCAAAGCTATTTATGGTAAGCCTCTCAAACTAACATAACTGATTTTTGAATTATAAATAATGTCCAGTAAGTGATCAATAATTAATCTTTTTGACAACACCTAGAATTGACAAACCATATTTTTTTGGACAACACATAACATGATGAGGAATTTTGTGACTGCCATTTTGAAAAAAATTAACAGCATTTTGAATCATTTACAAGACAACAACTAAAATAGACATACGTAGGAATAGAACCAACACTTAGCCTTTGTTTGGAAGGGTGAAGTTAGAGAAGAGAGAAAAGATGGAGAGAGAAGTTGAAGAGAAATGGAAAACTTCTCCCATTTGATTGAGAGGAGAGAAAGAAGGGATGAAGGAAAAAAGTGGGTGATCCCACAAATTTTCTTTCTCTCCACTTATCGGAAGAAAGTGAGAAGAGAAAGAAAAACTTTCCCCGGACAAGGATCGGTTGTCTCAAATGGTGTCTCAAATCATATCAATTGTAAATGTTAATTAAAATTATAATTTAAAATCATAACATTTATTTTTAAATAATAATAAAACAACATTTTTATGTCGCTTTTTTTTTATTTTAGAGACATTTTTGTAATTTGAATCATAACATCATCACTCTCCTTCCATTTTCTATTCAACCAAACAAAAGAGAAAAAGAAGAAAGTGATTCTTTCTATTCATTTTCTCCCAGTCTTCTCTTGTACCAAATATCACAAAAATCTACTATGTTTCTCCTCTTTCTCTTTTTCACCTTTTTCTTTCTCACATTTTTCTCTCTTCTTATTTTCTCTTGTCAACCAAACAGAGCCTTATAGAAAGTAAAAGCTTCAGAAATTTCAGCTCCCAACCAATAGTGAAATTCAGAGTTCCAGGGTAATGCCAAATCAATTAGCCAATCGCTGCATATTTCGTTGGAAAGTTAAAAATATTCCAACGGAATGTTGAGACTTGAGACCATGTTTAGCCACATAGACATTGAGTATCCATGTGTTTAAAGAGTAAATTGTACTCATATTCGTGAGTTTTAGTGAAATTTATATAAATTATATATCTCTTTTCTGTACTAACACAAATCCCTAATTTATATAAATATATTACACTGACTACCCTACAAGAGAGATAAATATAATTTTTTAAACAAATAAAGTTATAAGTGTAATTAAATAAAATAAAATATAGTGTACTATGGAGACGAGTCCAAATAGTATACAAGTCAACACCTCTTCATTTTTTGGTTCGTTACAATATAGTATAAGAGTGATTTAACAATATATCTTTAAAATTATTTATTCATTTTACAAACCAAAAATAATATTATTTTGACTTGTCTCCACAATATATTATATTTTGTTTAATTTAATTATATTCATCAGCATTTTTTTAAAAGATTGCACTTATTTCTCATGCAAAAGAAAACTATGAAAGATTATATGTGCAGTTCAGATATAATACTACTTTTCACTTATTACATAAATAATATTACTTTATGAGGCTACTACATTTCTCTCTTCCATCGTAAAGCTTCGACAACTATGGAACATTAAATGCTCAATTCAGAAAGACTATGAAGCATTAATGATATTCCAGAAGTACAAGATAATGATATAATGATAGAGAAGATAAGTCTCAACACATATTAATTTCAAGAAGTTACACCAAAGCTTCAACCACAATAATAATGATTAAAATAAATGCATAATCTATAAATAGCCTTAATATTAAAGAATAGAAAACTACACTAAAGAATAAGAAAGAATAATCTGAAATATATTCAAGATCTTATTTATTACGAACATTTTGTTCATTGTGTATAAATAACATCAAGCTAAATCAAACATTTGTACTCAACCATTTGCTATTAAATTTGAAGTCTTTATCTTTCATACATATCCCACTTCGTGATTGTGATTGAAGTACTTGAAAAATTATAAAAATCTCTTTAATACAAACCATTATTTAATATTGAACCCAAAGAGGCTAGGTGGGCCAACAATACTAATATTGTTGAGTATAGAAAGACTAGGTTTTTAAACAATACACCTTTTATATATGCTTATATAATTACTTTCTAACCTAGGGAGTTTTTCTCTGTGATATCAAGAATTATATCCCAAATATCCTCTTTTCTCATATATTATGTTAAGTCATGGCTTCATGAGTAGTCCTTTGGAAACTAAACTGCACTTTTCTTGGCCTTTGTGTGATGGATTTATCTATGATGATGCATAATTGTTCTTGATTTTGAGCCTTGGTCAAGAATGTCAGCAGGTCGAGTAGAGTCCGAGTCTGTGTTTTTGTACATGTTGGTAAGTGGAACTAAATATATTTTGAAGTTCGTTGCTGAACGGGTTCAAATATTGGAGTACCCAGACCCACAAGTACTCATACCCACAATTCTTAAATTCATATATACATGTGTGTAGTAACATAATTGTAGTATAAAAAATGTTAATCCATGATTGTGATGTAATATTATTAAGGTTAAACAATTCTTGTTAAATTAATTAAATTTTCATCATAATTGTGATATTATGTTATTAAATAGTGATATTATGTTTTTAATTCATAACTATGATGTAATATTATATTGATTAAACATTTATTGCTAAATAAATTTTTCATCGTGATTGTGATGTTATTTTTTTAAATTAGTGATATTATATTATTAATCCATAAATGTGATATAACATTATATTGATTAAAAAAGTATTGTTAAATAAATTTTTCATCCTGATTGTGATCTTATATTTTTAATCAGTGATATTATATTATTAATCCATAAATGTGATATAATTTTATATTGGTTAAGCAGTTCTTGCTCAATATTTTGTTCGTCATAATTGTGATATTATGTTCTTAATTTATAACTGTGATATATTGTTAAATAGTTCTTGCTAAATAATTTTTTATCATAATTGTGATGTTATATTGTTAAGCAGTAAGCAGTGATGTTATATTGTTAATTCATTATTGTGATATAATGTTATATTGTTTAAAGAGTTCTTGCTACACAAGTTTTTTATCATGATTGTAATATAATGTTATAACATTATATTGATTAAAAAATTATTGCTACATAAATTTTTCATCCTGATTCTGATGTTATATTTTTAACTAGTGATATTATATTATTAATGCATAAATGTGATATAATTTTATATTTGTTAAACAATTCTTGCTCGATATTTTGTTCATCATAATTGTGATATTATGTTCTTAATTCATAACTGTGATATATTGTTACATTTGTTAAATAGTTCTTGCTAAATAATTTTTTATCATAATTGTGATGTTATATCGTTAAGTAGTAAGCAGTGATATTATGTTGTTAATTCATGATTGTTATATTGGTTAAACAATTCTTGCTAAATAAGTTTTTCATCATAATTGTGATGTTATATTGTTGTGCAACGCAAGAATGTGCATGTGGATGTTAAATTTCAAATTAAACAAAACATTGATGATAACAAAAACAAGAAAAGAAAAACCCAAGAAGAGTGCTAGGAAAATAATCCAAGTGATGATATAGTGAAAAATGTTACAATAACATGGCCTTGTGGATCTCAAAAGGGAAAACATTAGTCACATATGTCACTTTTTTATTTATTTCGAGAACAACTCTAAGAGTTCAACGTATCCCAAAGAGTATGTTGCAATGTAATGAAGTTATAGAAATGAGTGACGCCCTTAATTTTGCATATTGCCAACCTATGATTGATGTTATTTTGCTCATAATTTTAACAGAGTATGTGACTACCCGTCATATAATTGGGTTGATGATACAAAGAAACATGTTGAGAACTATCACAATATATGAAAGCAAACTAGTTATACTCTTATGACATATTGGTGGATTGATTGATATGAGAGAACCCTCAATAGTTTTTAGTGTATTATCTTAAAGACATTGTTTTTCTAAAATTTGTTTATGTTTCTCAATATTTTGAAACTACAGAATTTCTTTATATTCATTTTAGGGAAGTAATATTATTTGTCGATCCTAAGAATGTTATTCCTATAGTCAAAGATAATGCTAAAAACTATGTTGCTACTAACAGATTATTAGAAGCCGAGCTTCCGAAGTTACATTGGTCTCCTTGTGTTACCCACTATTTAATTTGATGTTGAATGACATAAGGAATATAGAAGATAACACACACGTGGTAGAGAAATTCTAATATTACCAAATATATTTATAATCATTATTATTCATTATATTGCAAAGTGTTTTGGCTAAAAAAGATACACTAAAAGCCTTGATAACATATAAGGAATGAACAACCTCACCTTATGCTAAAGAAGCCAAGGTGAAGAGACTTGTGGACCAAGTCCTAGATTTTGGGTTTTGGAAGAAATTTGTTGATATTGCGAAACTAACTAAGCCACTTGTTTGTTACGTCTTGTTGATAGTGAAGATAAATTTGCCCATGAGTTTTCTTGACCAAACTTTTTGTAAAGCTGGAGAAGATATAGTGAAGAGGTTCCAAATAAATAATAAGAAAGTGGAGCCTTACTTGAACATCATATATATTATTGTGATTCTGAATTTTGTAATAATTTTTATGTTGTGGGTTATAGGTTAAAACGAGTTTGTCGATTTCATTATGGTGAATTTAAAAAGTATAATTCCAAAATATCTAACATTTTGGATGTCATTGAAAGGTGTTTTTATGGAGATCCCGGTCTAAATACTAAGTTGACAAAGATTTCGACTAAGATTTTGGAAGACAAGTTACTATTTATGAAAGAACTATAATACCAATTAGTGATTGATACTTGATTTAGATTGTAGAATTCTAGTTCCGTATATTATTATGTTTATTAACTTAATGTTTGTTATTTTATGTTAATGGTGAGAATCTTATGGATACGATACACTGTATTTTCAATAATCGGCCATCCGTATTTTAAATTAAAATTGTAGTGTTTAGAGTTGTGCATGAAATTGGAGAATATTTGAGTACATTCACTTAAAGAAATAAATTAAAGCATAAAAAGTTAAACGATATTATCTATTTTTGTTACAACTTGAGGCTAAAACTAATGTTTAATTGTTAATTGATTGATTGCTTACATTGATATATAAATAAATGCACAAAATAACATAAAGAAAAAAATGTAAATTAAAATGAAAGTAATGCTTCTAATTTATTTAATGAAGGGGTGCCTGAATGGGAAGCTACTTTGCTCCTTGTTGAACATTAAAAAACTTAAAACTATTATACCTTTATTATTTTATTGTTAACATTGAAGTTGAAAGCATGTGAAGAGAAGAGTGAGTCATGGAGAGTTGACCCTTCTAATTGCAGCAAGTATCATTTGGCAACAAAGAAAGACCGATCCACGATGGAAACAAAACAACACTCAGAAATTCCAGGATCTGTATCCCTTCCTTGTCACCTTTGTGTGTATTTGTGAACTCTGACCAGTTCCCTTTTCTTTCAAGAATCACCATTTTAGGCACAATATAAGTAATGAATGAAAACTACACCATTGCTCCTATTTAGCACAATTGACTCAGCACTTCTTACCTGTATCTCCTATTTCCTCTCTCCCTCTCTCACTCTCTCATTGACTTTGTTTTGTTTTTGTCTCATGTCTAGATATGCCTTAAAACACCACATTTGTCCTTAATTACCTTCATTTTTCTCAATACGAAATTGGGGTTGGTCTCCTTAACTGTATCTGTGTGTTTTTATGAGTTTCTCTAAGAGGTGAAGTTAAGGGTTATGCAGTTGCAAGCTTTTTGTCTTTAATTGGTTGCTAGCTTATGATATTTTTAAGATTATAAGGATGTATGTTTAAAATGAAATGATACTTGGTTATTATTGTTGATGGAATATGGCAATCTTTATTTCTAATGATTTGGAGTGAAATTGTTTATCTGGCTTCAATCCTTTTCTTGTTTATACATACCCTTTTCAATATTCCCTGAAGTTTTATTCTGTCATTAGCATTCAGTACCCTCACTTCATTAACATTATTTTCATGGGCAGAGAATATTGAAAGCTGGAAAGCTGAGTGAGAAAGTTCTGAGGCTGTTCTTAGCAACGATAAGGATGAAGTCCTCTCATTAGTTCAAGCACTCAATATCCAACATATTTTGACTCATATGCTTCCTACCAGTAAGTTACTTTGAAGTTGTTGTATAATTATTACAACTCTTTCTATAGGGGAAAAAATTATCTCGATTCTTGAGTACCGCAGAGACAAATTGTTATTTTTTGTATTTACGGATAACAATGTCATATCATTATATCTAAGGGAGTAATACTATCACATTATTATCCTGATAATTCTTCCTATGGTCACACATTCATTTTCTGACATGAATAACTTCTTACAGGATGTTCAGAGAAATTGTAAGATAAGGTTAAACTATTGCTAGCACTTTGAATTCAACTCATCAAGTTAAAGGAGATTAAACAATATTTTATTTTGTGAGATAATCTGTATTCTACACCTCAGAAAATGTCTCAAGTAAATATCAATGATAATGAAGTGGATATTGTGATTGGTGCATTGCATTCTGACTTGACAACTTTTCTGAATGAATGGAAGCCAATCTTCTCCCGTTTCCACCTGATAATAATTAAAGACCCTGAACTTAATGAGGAAATCCAAATTCCAGAAGGCTTCAATAACATAGATGTGTATACAAAGTCTGATATTGATCGATTAGTTGGTTCTTCCACTTCTGTTCCCTTCTCAGGCTACTCGTGTCGATATTTCGGCTTTCTAATTTCGAAGAAGAAGTATGTTGTCTGTGTTGATGATGACTGTGTTCCAGTGAAAGACAAAACCGGAAGTTTGGTTGATGCTGTGGCTCAACATATTGTGAACCTCAGTACTCCTGCCACCCCATTCTTCTTTAACACACTCTATGATCCATTCTGTAAGGGTGCGGATTTTGTTCGCGGGTACCCATTTAGCCTGCGAAGTGGTGTTGACTGTGTTTTGTCATGTGGGTTATGGCTCAATCTTGCTGATCTTGATGCTCCAACACAAGCCCTCAAGCCAGAACAGAGGAATTTGAGATTTGTTGATGCAGTTCTGACTGTTCCATTGAGAACAATGATGCCTGTGAGTGGAGTCAACATTGCGTTTAACCGAGCCGTGGTTGGCCCAACAATGTTCCCAGCATTGAGGTTGGCAGGGGAAGGTAAACTGAGGTGGGAAACAGTGGAAGATATATGGTGTGGAATGTGTGCAAAGGTTATATGTGATCACCTTGGACTTGGTGTGAAAAGTGGGTTGCCTTATGTTTGGAGAACAGAAAGAGGTAATGCAACAGAGAGCTTGAAGAAAGAATGGGAAGGTGTGAAATTGATGGAGGAAATTGTTCCATTCTTTCAGTCAATAAGCTTGCCACAATCAGCAACTACATCAGAGGATTGTGTAGTTGAGATGGCCAAACAAGTGAAGGAGAAACTTGGGAAGGTTGATCCTATGTTTTCTAGTGCTGCTGAAGCCATGGAGGAGTGGGTCAAGCTCTGGAAGTCAATTGGATCTGGCCAAAGCTCCTGAGCTTCTGATTCCCATGTATAGAGATCATCTCTCGTATTGGAGCAATCATGTCTTGCTCATCAACCATGTGTTTTTGTGTAATTCATTTTCTTTTGGGTACATTAGAGTAAAAAAAATAATAAATGTGTGCTTGTAACCCAATTAAGATTAAGGGAGGATGGTTAAGGAATAAAAATACAAGTGTCTTGGACAATGGTGCAATGAATATACTAAAACTTCACCTTTTTTTTTTAATTTTCAATAGTACTTTTTTATTGATTCCTTAATCAGGAATTTGGTTAAAACGATCTTAGAAGTAGTTGAACATCCATCATTTATACCCATGGAGCTATTCTCAAATCCTCTGTACTGACAGAGCAAACATACATATAAAGGAGATTAAGTCACTACCAACTTTATTAGCATTATAAAAAAAAATCAATTTTTTTTTTCAATTAAGAAAAGTTGGTCATTTAAATAGTTTTGGATTCCGGAGTTGCTTATCCACATGGAAAGATGGAAACTGAATTCAATATGATTCTGGTTACATATGTTCTAAGATGATTTTTTAAGAAGGTAGGCTTAATGGTAAGGTTGTTTAACATTAAGGTCCTGAATTAAATTTTTGAAAATTTTGGGTAAATGAGTGCCGAAAACAAAAGAGAAACTAGACAGTAGAATACATTGAATAAAAAAATATTGAATTTAAAAATATATCTATACTGTTACGCCTAAAAATTAATATTCAATAATATTTATAAAAAAAACTGGTGTAATGCATTGACTTAAAACTACTATTGTATATTATATAGCATGATAAGAGGGTGTGAAGAGATGAAAGGAGCAATGACTGAAATAAAGTGGATGAATTGTAATTAAATAATAAAAAGTGAGATGAGGGAAGTAAAAAATATGCGACTAAAATTAATTTAGTAAATACACAAACTCTGGTCAAGCAGTAAAGGTTTGAAGAATAATCAAGATAAGTTATCTAAGTAATTTTTATATATTATCTACATGGAGTGGACAATTTGAACACTGTCAAATTAAAACACTGGCATGAAGAAATGAAGACTTCCACTATAAACACACTGAATAAGAAGACACCATTAGTTGAGCTCACTGAGGAAAAAAAACTAAAGTTATAAAATGAGCTCGGGGAAACCTTTTCTTTTCATATATAAAAATGTATCACCCTGATAGTAAAATAGAGTATCAATTTGAGTACAACAATCTTTTCTAATAATATTTTGAAGTGTTCTGTGTCATATAATTTCTTTTACCTACACTAACAACAATAAATTCAGAATTGCGATTAAGTTACAATGAACTAAACCTTTTCTAAAAATTTAAAGGGCTAGTATTATATAGATCCTAAATGTGATGATCTCCTAATTGTGTTTAACTGATTACTAAACACATGTGCCCCAAGATTTAAATAGAACATATATTTGTCATAATAATGTCGAGTTACTCCTCCAATAAAAATGAAGGAATGTTGTAATGTAATAGAGAAGGAAGAATATGTGTGCACCATCTTTTGAAATATGCACCAGAAAAGACTTATGCATTAAAGATGATAGAATTCCTTCTAAAACTCGCTATATATATGATCGACCTCTCAACTTATAACATATATATGCTTTATGTATAAACATAAAAGTGTAATAATTAGATGACAACTAAGAGATGGGTGAATTAGTTGATTAATTTATATGGTCAATTTTTCAGCTATGAAAATGAGAGTTACAGCGGAAATAATGCAGAAAAATCAAGTAAAAACAGAAAAAATAAGAGAGTCAGGAGAAGAGAGAAAGTACACATATGTTTTATATTGGATCACCTCCTTGTCCACCGAATGCTACATCCAGTACTTTTGTAACACAAAAGATTTCTTTACTAGATATTATGAGTTGCAATTACTATTTCTCTCCCCCAGACTCCATCTACATCACACACTTACTAATACCTCTCATTCTTAGAAGACAACCTCTTCCAAGTACACTCTTCCCCTCCTCACCACACCCTTGTGATGAAAAGTTTACAACAATTGATGAAGAAAACTTTCTACGACAAAGATTATCTTACAAGATATAAAATTGTTATAACTTGCGATTCTCTTGCTCTTTTTACACTTAGTATACAATGCTCAAATAGTGTTTAAGTTTAGAAAACTTTACAACAAACACTTTGATGTAACTTCATAAAATTCTGATAGTTTAGAACATGAGTTGCATGAAAAAGTGCAGAGAATTGTGTATGAAAGTTGTGTGAATTGGATGAAAGATTGGATGCACGAAATGGGTGATCCAATGTCTTTAAATAGGTTTCCAACCAACCAATATACCCCTATGAGAAGGTAGGATACGATTGGAATGAAACCCATTCGTTTTGGATGAAAGTTGTTGAGTTCATATTTGAAAATTTGGTGTAACAACTCTCTATAACCGATTACAGTACTCGGTAACCGATTACTGAAGCTTATTGCCCAATTGAACAATTGGTTACTCCTTTGAGAAATTGGTTACTCTATGTCAGTTTTTGCTTGGTAACTCATTACTTAGTCAGATAACCTGTTACACAGTCCGAGTAACCCGTTACTGATTGTCATACAGTTCAAGTAACCTGTTATATAGCTCTAGTAACCTGTTACATTACTATTTTTGAAAATTGTTTTATTTTGAAAAAGAGTTTTTCAATTATTCTCAAAATTGTTTTTCCACTTATTGAGCATTGCTACTAAAGTATATTAGAGCATAAGGAGAGAAGTATCTATAGAAAAATTTAAACTCTATTGTCTTAAGCTTGATCTTCTATATTTTCATGGTATTCTTCCTTTTAGTTTTTTTGGTGATCTTAGTGTTTTCATCAAAATTGTGTCAAGGTCATGAATAAGATCCTCTTCACAAGAAGATAACATTTTATGTTCAGTAACGAGTTCTTCCTAGTTATGGTATCAAAGCACTGGACAATTATTTTTGACTAAAAGTGTTCTAAAATGATGTTGTGGAGTTAAGCTTGCACTAGATTAGCTTGTAATTATTAGTAAATAACGTTATGGCAGATACACATGCTGGTTTGTTCTTCTGCACAATCCAACATTTCCGATAGGAAGAGAAAATAAGATGTTGGTGTGACCTCTTTTAGTGAATTAACGGTAGTCCTTGATTATAATGGAGATGATGATTTGGAGTAAGTATTTCGTTTTACTCAATATATCCTCTACCTCTATAATATAATTTCATTTTAATTGGAAAATGCATGCAAATCTTACACCATGGTGACCACGAGAAACCAAGTAAATCCTCCTAGAAATATAGAAGCAAACCTACCAACATGCCACAAAATCACAACACTCCTTCCCTCAATCCTCAATCTCACATACAACTATCTAACTAAGCAAACAAAACTCACGATGCCATTAGAAGACCAACACATCCAACCACCCAACAACTCGCTTAGATGATTGAAAAGAAGGAACAATTAATCCAATAACAAGCACAAATGTTAGAATAACCTAGCCGATCAAAAACCGAATCTAGCTTCAGACCACCGCGACAGGCTAATGAGGTTCATGACATCGAACCTACTATAGAGTCCCAACCAACAAACCGCCATCCCAAAGCAAAAACAGTTTCACATCTCATCCAACAATCCAACCAAACTCATTGCAGAGCAAACACCCTTTCACAATTGCTATAATGTCATACCCACTTCCTCCATAGCTTGCCCGCCCAACCAACATTGACCAATATGACGACATCACTAATCCACAAGACCACCTAGATGCATTCAAAGCTTTCATGTTGTTCCATGCAACTTCATATCCCATCATGTGTCGAACATTTCCTATTACACTAAAATGCACTACCCTATACTAGTTCATTTGCTTGGCACCAAACATTATCGATCAGTGGACAACACATGTAGACAAGTTAAATGTTTGGTTCACAACTAGCAAAGAACAACCTCGTTCGTCGTATACCTTGTCTGACATTCGGCAAGGACAACATGAATCTATATGAGCTTATTTGGATACCAGGCTATGAGGGGCCGCACTCAAAGTCCCGATGTGGCAGTGCACCTTCTAGTTATTGGCCTCCAACTCGACCTCTTCAAGAAGAAGTTGGCCAAGGACAACCTCAACAACATGGAGGACCTTCGCTCTAAGGCCTAACAGTTCATCAACTTGGAGGAGACCCCAATTCTCAACCCGCAACCGACCACCATATACACACCCCTCACATGAAGCCGAAAACAACAAATAAACCACCCATCTAGACCACCCATAAGACCAAAATACACTACCTACACTCCATTCAACGCCAATCATTCCAGAATCCTACAAGAGGCCATGATCGCCCACCCAGATCCCCTCCCCAAACCTAATCCAAATAGGAATGTTGGCCCTAAGACCGGTCCAAATTTTATGAGTTCCAAAATATCTTCGGCAACAAGACTAATGATTGCACCCAACTACAAGATATTATCAAAGACCTGATTCAGACATGTCACCTCCAGTAGTTCATAATAGGATTTAACTAGCAGAGATTGTGATCCACTTCTCGTCAGCCTTCTCCCCTATAAAGAAATTCTCCACCCAAATCATAATGAAGACGTCCTCTAAATAGGGAAGGGTTGACAAATTCCGTCCTACAAATCATAAAAAAAGAAGCCCGATAGACATCAACACAATCTCCAGAGGTTTTTATGTGGGCGATAACTCTAGATCTTCCAAGAAGATGTATCTTCGAGAAATCATGCACGTAGCTGCAAGACATGATAACTACCCATTAGCTAGTAAAATACGGCTCCTCCCATTTCACTATATGATTGTTATTATGATGGTTTCAAACGGGGATATGATGACCCTCTGGTCATCACTGCAAAGCTCAACAATAATAAATTCAGTAGGTTGTTTGTGGACCAGAGCAATTCAACATATATCAAGTTCCAAGATATGTTTAATATGACCGAGCTTCTGACCAGGATTTTTTACCTTACGATGGCTAGCTAGTCAACTTCATCAGAGAGGGTATCACCCCGAGGGGCTATGTTGAAGTATGGTTGACGTCCGATGACCAAACATTGTCCAAGACAATCAAAACCAAGTTTCTGGTTATTGATTGGAAAACAGCCTACAATGCGATCATCAGACACATGACCCTCAACTCCCTTAAATTTGTGGTATCTATGTCATACCTATGCTTGGAAAACCATTGTCATACACAAAAAATATATATGGTAATGATGTATTATGAATCTTGTGTGTTTTTCAATTGTAACATGTCTCAATCCCCAAGCGTGCGAGCCATGCTCCCCTTGGCCGGTGATTCATCATCATCAACAATTCCCCATGTTCGAGAGCTATTCTACCCTTGGACGATGATCCAAATACCCCCCTCCCAAGCACGCGAGTAATGCTCCCCTTGGCTGGTGGTTCATCATCAAAAATCGGCTCATCATCAAGAAACCCCAAGCGTGCGAGTCATGCTCCCATTAGTCGGCGATATCATCAAAAATCCCCCAATTGTGTGAGCCATGCTCCCATTGGCAAAAAAATTCATCATCAATAATCCCCCAAGTCTGTGAGCCATGCTCCCCTTGGCTAGAGATCCAAATAACCCCAAGCGTGTGAGTCATGCTCCCCTTGGCCGACAATTAATCATCAATAAACCCTTAAGCACACGTGCCATGCTCGCTTTGGCCAGTAGTTCCTCATCAACAATCCCCCAAGAACACGAGCCATGCTCCCCTTGGCTGGAAGTCCAAATAACCCCCCAAGTGCACGAGCCATGTTCCCCTTGCCCAATAATCCAAATAACCCATCAAGTGCACGAGCTACGCTCCCTTGGGATGGAGGTTCATCATCAATAATCCACCAAGTGTGTGAGCCATTCTCTCTTTGGTTGGTGGTTCATCATCAATAATCCCCTAAGAGAGTGGGTCATCCTCCCCTTTGTTAGTGGTTCATGATCAATAATCCCCAAGCGCATGAGCCATGCTCCCTTTGGCATGTGATTCATCATTATCAACAATCCCCCAAATGTGCAAGTCATGCTCTTATTGGTCGTCGATCCAAATACCTCAAGTGTGAGAGCCTTGATCCCTTAGTTGGTAATTCATCATCAATAACCCCCTAAGTGCATGACCCATGCTCCTCTTGGCCGACAATTCATCCTACAAGAAACTAGGAAATTGCATGGGAAAACAGGCATGTTGGTTGATTCATAACACATCCTTGCCTATGTTTCATTTCAGATTCAAGGTCCCTTGTGGGTTATTCATAGGGCTGGAAATTAGCCGAACCGAGTCGAACCAGAGCTCAGCTCGATAAGGATTGGTTCGGCTCGAAACTCGACTCGAGTTCGATACGAGTTATTATTTTAGTTCGAGTTTGGCTCAGTTAAAGTTCGCGAACTGTTCGGTTCAGTTCGAATGGTTTATTTGGACCACTCAAATAATTAATTAAATTTTGAAAAAAATACTTCAAAAAAGTTTTATATATCTAAATATAATCTGCTTATATATATAATAACAATAAATATAAAAAATAATATATGGGTCATAATAAACTTAAAAATTAGTTTTATATATATATATATATATATATATATCGAGTCAACTCATGAACCAAACGAGTCGAACAATATCCAACTCAAGTTCGGCTCGTTTATCTAACGAGCTCAATTTCTAGCTCAAGTTCAGCTCATTTGGTTCATGAGCCAAGTTTATCGAGCTAAATAACGAATAGATTTTCGACCGAATACCGAGTTGGTTCGGTTCATTGCCAACCCTAGTTATTCATCAAGAATTATTCAACTTATTTATGGGCGGTCTAAAGTGCCCATGGTCCGTTTTCAGGTTATTCAAGGCCCCTTAACCAGTTATTCTTTCATAATATTTCAAGTTATTAATGGGCAGTCTAGAGTGTCCGGTCTTTTAGAACACATCCCTACCCAGGATTTATATCTGATTCAAGGTCCCTTATGGGTTATCACTCTAGGATGCTATTAGGTGGCCATATTGTTCGGATTCAACATTGATGGCTTTCAAGTCACGAAGCTTATTAATGATCATACTACATTCTGAGAAGGGTGATAAAAATCTCAAAGTAAAAACAAGATGCATGACATTGAATCCAAAAGTTGTTTTCATTAAATAGAAATTCTTTACATGCTCTACAAAACTATTATAAAGGTCGTAGCCAGAAACCCCCATCCAAAAAAAGACTACCTATCCTTGCCCGAAAAGGGCAGGTTGGTGAGATTCTCGTCCGCATCCTCAAGCACCAGCTTGTCCTAATCCACAAAGTCGTCGATAGACATCCAAGATAAATCCTCATCAGGGTGAACCACACAGATATGTTCTTTGGCATTCTCCCAAGAGCGCATAGCGGCTTCCTCGACAAAGTGGAATTCTCAATAGTCGAGGCCTCCACCTGAGCCTTGATCCCAACAAGCTCGGCTCTCACTTTGGCGACCTTCTCCTAGCTAAGGATCACACTCTCCTCAGCCTTATCAGCTTTGTCCTTAATCTCTAAGAGCATGTCACTCAGTTGAGCGTTCTCCCCTCCACCTGAATCGGGATCACACCTAACTCTTATTAGGCTTGATGCAACTCGATGGCTACATCAACAACTTCCTTCTAACTTGCCTCATACTAATCAGTGATGGCTGATATTTTCTCCCCAACAACCATCACCCGCCCTTCCATATTCTCCAACTTTGCAGCGTGAGTATCTTAAAGAAGTTTTAGTTCTACAACAAATTCTTGACATACCTTCTCCTATGCTCCTTCGATGCTAGTCTCCCGGAATCCCTCCATTTCAAAAGACTTCATAATGGAGGTAGACATCATTGACAGTTGATTCAGGTTCTTGAGCAAAGTGGGAAAATGGTATATTGTCAAAGGATTCCTTTGCCCCTGTGGTGAGTAGTTGTTGATCAATTCCCATGGACACTGGGAAGTCATTTATTGTCCATATAGACCGATCAATAGAAGCATGGGAGCAGTGGTTTTACCCTTGTCAAGCCTTGACCAACCTTTAGTTGTATGGATAGGAGGAGGAGGAGGCAAAGTTACTTGTGCAACTAGAGGAGGAGGAACTTCAACAGTAGAAAGGGGAGTGGGAGGAACCCCAACAGGAGGAGGAGAAAGTATCACAATCTAAGGAGTCCGACTCGATTTAGCATGAACATAACCTAGGCGGAGACAGAAGGGTGCGAAGATCACCTACACTGACGCTTCCTGGTAGGTTTGATGTTTGGGTGGTACAACCCTTCGATAACAACCACATTCTGGGTCACGTCCCGCAATATCCTCTAGACGTCTTTGCGGTTAGCCATCTCGACTGAAAGACATTAGAAGAATAAGTTAGAAAAAAGAAAACAAACAAACAAAGAAATCACTAATTACAAATACTTTGATATATGACCAAGACCTACCTATAGTAAGCTTAAATGCGTTGTCACCCCTAGAAAAAGATGAGCAGGGCAACTAAGTACTCGTCTCTACCTATGATTTTATCTCGCAATAGCCACCTTGTCTACGACGGAGAAGTCAGTTTCCTCGGAACTATATCGTTTATAGTCCCTCTAGTGATGCTCCTAATTCCAAGAGAAAGAGAACCACCTCTCCCTAGTTGGCTTGTAAGCCCAAGACGAGTTGTCTCCCTGCAAGTCAAACTGATAATAGCCTATATTCTAGTGCTTCAAAGATGATTGAAATGAGGTAAAGAATGCCCTCCCGTTCTTGGACTGAAGATACGTCCATTCATGTTTCCCTACTCGCTCTTCATCCTTGTTGGAGTCGTTGGTCCCCCAGAACATCTAGAAGAATAGTTGAAGAGTACAGGGGAAGCCCTTTGCCTGACAGAAGATAGTGAAAACTCGGATGAAATCCCAGGTGTTGAGATGAAGTTGAGAAGGGGCCACCCGAAGATAACCGAGAACTAAGGCATTCCACCCGTCCAAGGGTAGATGAAGTCAGAGCTTAAGGCAATAGACTTCATATATGTAGAAGGGATGGGAGTCCCTACACTCCACTTTGTTGTTGAAGCACACCCTCTCATATATCATTGGAGAAAACAAGAAGTTGTCCACCTACCCATCCAATACATTGACTCTGGGGCGAGCCCCAAGCGGGAAGGGGCTCTCTATCCCTAACACCTTACCATCCATCGAGTGATAGGGGGACTCCGACCCTTCGTGTCTGGCTGATATCTCGTACAAATTTACCCGAGCAAAATAGTTACACAACATCTTTGACCTACCACTAGAAGATTCATCACACTCAGACGACATAAGTTCGTCCATTATGGACACCCACTATGAGTAAGGAGCCGCTGAACTAGCAAGCTCATCGAGCATCCTACTTGCTTTTGTTAGGTATTAGTGGATAGAACACACCTAGAAGGGGGGATTGAATAGGTATCGCGGTTCCAAAATACCGCTTTTCGGACCAAAGCCCTATTATGGAAAACGTCTAGTTAATCGATTAACGCACTGACTTAATCGATTAAATTGCAAAAAACAGCAAGTTGCTGAATGGCTTGTTTGCACAGCCACTCACTGATATTATAGAAACGATATAGCAAATATATTTGAACATAATTAATCTCTATATGGCAGAATTACAGTATTCAAAATATCAGCTAAAATAGGCAATTAAACAACTTGAAAAGTAAAGAGATAAGGGATAGAAAAAGCCTGCAACAAGGAATTTTATCCTGGTTCGTTCGCGGGTCCACTTGCAAACTACATCCAGGCCTCCCCTTCTGATCTCGGGAGATTTTCTTCATTAATATTGAAATGAATGTATATTACATGCACACTTCCAATACAAGACCTTAGACGCTCCCTTCTTGAATTCCTAGAACCCCTACCTTGGTTTGACTAATCTAATCGCCTAAGAAAACCTTTCTTATGATCTAGCCCCAACCAAGAATATGTTCTAATCTCAAGACCTCTAAGTCTTGGTGAAGACTCACTGAATCTCTTTGGTGGTAAGACACCAAGAGACGAATTTCCTTATCACAAAAACAACACAAAAACAGAGTATTATAAAGCACAATGTGGCTAAAATATTACAATTAAAATCTAACTATAAACCCTATACAAATCTCACAAATTAACAAGAATATGTATGAGTTTAGAATTATGCAGAAACATGTAATTTCTACCCTACGAATTCTCTAAAAGAAATGCAAGAATCATGCTAGAAAAGATAGAATGATGAACACATTTAATCACATGTAATTGGATGACATTTTAATTCCTAAGCATGATACTATCTCTCACTATCTCTCACTATCTCACATGCATTTCTCTCTGCCTATATGACACACAATGAGCACGAAAAATATGCAACTCAGCAATTCTAAAAATGAATCAATGAATGTATGTAGCATGGTGTAAAAACATAGTTTATATAGAAAAGTTGTTTGACGCCCAGTTAATCAATTAAGTGCCCTTTTAATCGAATAATGAGCTGTTGAGAATAACTGAATTCTATTTTTCAGTTATCTGTTAAAACTGCTTTCACGTTAATCGATTAACGCCTTGCTTAATCGATTAACTGACATATTTTTCAGCTAAGAGATTAGATGGTAAACTACCTATATGTTATGCTTATCAACTATATATATTTTACCATTATGTTATGCCTAAGATGCACAAATAACATGTATGATTAATGCATGAACATATAATAATCTAGATGACTTGTCTCATGTAAATGATATGATTGTTTTTAGGACTTGTAAGATTTGCATCTAGGTTTACCTAACCTAGACTCAATAACTTAGACACATATCTAAGACTACTAATGATGAATCTATTTATGACTCTAGTCTACACATGGAGCTCTTGAGTCCTTGGCATGTTGATTTGTTGAGTTATCTTCAAGCTTTCACTAAATCCTTGTCTTCATCAAAACATAGGCAATCTAATAGTGCTACCTTGACACTTTGCACTTTCAGTTTTATATCCCCGATCAAGCTTGGAGCTGACTACGAACATCAGGGATCACTTGGAGTACTTTTCGGTGACCCAATTTTGTGACTAGGGAGAAATGAAGATCCCCTTTGTTTGTGACACCGAGAGAACGAAGTGGTAAAAGGAGGAAGACCAGACAACACCTCTACATTGCTTCCACTCGACAAATCCCCCTTAATATTTCTGCCATGGTGATAAGGAAAAGAATAAATATGGGTAATGAGGAGGAGGTTACCTAAAGACCATTGATTAAAAGTTCTTCAAGAAGCAATGGAATCTAGAGAGTATTTTGTAGTAATACGACAAGTTAGCAATTTGAAAGATCAAAAAGCGAAAGAAGGAACCCCTCTATTTATAACAAAACAGTGGGAAGACCTTACTCATGACCCAACTCCTCCTACTCATCTCGACTGTCCAAAAAATACTCAAGTGCCAATCCATTGACGGACAAGGAGATTTGTGCTACAAGACACCAAGAGGCATGACAAGATCGTATCTCTGTCGCTCAAATACACTTGAGAATGATCCAACGATATCCCGAAAATCAAGGTGACCGATTAATACATAGCCGAAAATACTTGGGGGCAAGCCCAATGTCATCAAGTGCCCCAATCAAGTAGACAATACAACACCTTAGGCATCCCCAACCTACCATGTGTCACATATCCATCAGACGCTCATTATACCTCTATACACAATTGTGGAAGCAATGATTATCTTGGGAGGTCAACCATTGTCTGAATCATTGCAGGATTATCAAACACACTTCACCCTTGATAATGCATGATCGACTGCATTGTCCGCCCACTCACCCAGTAGAGCCCACAATTATAAAGTCAACTTTTCTAGTATGCCGACTTCTGGTCATACCAATACTCTAGGGGCAACTTTTCCATCTCGATCTAGAAGACATGCCATGGTTGGATCAAACCGCCAGGTGTCGGCTAAATACCAGACAAGGCAAGTTTATTCCATACACCTTTGGACCCCGTCCAGACAACCAAACAATTTAGAGAGGTATGTTGTTGGCCGAATATGATCCAAATGACAGTACAAGGGCCACTTCTGCCATTCGTTTGCCATGCCGTCTACACATGACTGTCACACTGCCTGAACAATAAAGACCTTTACCATAAGTCGCTTGCCACCTACAAACTGCACCCACTTTCCACCACACAACAAAGAGAAACCTAGATTTCAACTACTACATCTATTATAGGCTATAACTCAACTATCCATAGAGTACATGCCTACTAGAGCCGTCCAATATGAGTAAAGAAACCCCTATTGGTCTAGACATAATAGATAGAACCAGATGGTTGGCCATGCCAACAATGTCTAGAAGGGAGTATCTCATGCACGTCTTCAATATTAATAGGGGATTCCCCCATAAGGAAGATACTCTTAATCTTAATTCTCTCTCATTTACTCTTGCATTATATTCCCTATATTATCATATCTCTCTCATATCACCAGGGTAGATCTCAAGCATAATGTAGAGGACTCTTTACCCGACAACCACTCATCCAGTTTGGATCTTTCCATACCATAAGAAAATTATAGTTAACTGTAAGTTTAAGATGACAACTAAGAGGGGGTGAATTAGTTTCTTGGTTTAAGTATAAAATAATCTACTATAAAAGTTTAGAGTATGTTGTAACAAAAAATATATAGAAAATAACCAAGACATAAAGTAAAAAGAGTAAGGAGAAGAGAAGCAAATACACAAAGGTTTTATATCGGTTCACTTTCTTGTCCACCGAAGACTACGTCCAGTGCTCTTGCAGCACAAGAAATTTCTTTATTGATATTCTGAGTTGTAATTATAAATCTCTCCCCGAGACTACTCGTACATTACATACTCACCAATATCTTACCACTTAGAAGATAACCCCTTCTAAGCACACTCTTCCCCTTCTCATCATACCCTTGTGATTAAAAGTAAATACAAGATTTTTGAAGAAATTTACTAGGACAATGATTGTCTTACAAGATATGAAAATGCTATAACTTACAATCTTTTGACTCTTCCTATACTCAGTATACAATGCTCTCTAGTGTTTAAGTTTGGAAAACTTTAGAAAAACACTTGTGTGCAACTTCATAAAATTATGAAACTTAGAACTAAAGTTGCATGAACAAAGTGCAGAAAATGTTTGAAAGATTGTATGAAAGTTGTGAGTAAGAGTCTTGCATGAATTAGGGTGTTCCAAGGCCTTTAAATAGACTTCTAACCAATCATTATACTTATATGAGAAGGTAGAACTTGATTGGAATGAAACACATTCAATTTGGATGAAAGCTGTTCAGTTTAGATTTGAAAATCTGGTCCAACATCTCTCTGTAACCGATTACTAAAGGATGTAACCGATTGCCGAAGCTTACTACCCAATTGAGTAATTAGTCACTCCTTAGAGTAATTGGTTACTCTATGTTATTTTTGCTAGGTAACTCATTACTCAATTTAATAACCTGTTACTCAATCCTAGTAACATGTTACCCACTGTCACATAGTTCAAGTAACTTGTTACTTAGGTCAAGTAACTCGTTACTTAGAGTTTTGAAAATCGATTTCTTTTGACTAAGAGTTTCCAATTGTTTTCAAAAGTGTCTTCCACTTATGAGCATTTTTACTAAATACATAAAAGAGATTAAGGATAGAAGTACATGTCGAACACTTGAAACTATATTTGATATTAAAGCTTGATCTTATATGTCTTTAAACTCTTCTTCCTTTTACTTATTTTTAGTGATCTTGGTGTCTTCATCAAAACCGTGCCAATGTCAAGAGCAAAGTTTTCTTCATATTAACAATTTTTATTTGCAGTACTTTCCTTACAATCTTGCATTTTTTGAACTACCAATTGTATTTTCTCACCTTTTGGTAAGAAACTAATCCCTTTTAGAGTGCGTGTCTGCCCCTCCCAACAATTGTTGTTCATAAGAATCAAACTATTGACATTTTGATCATTCTAGGGATCTAGCTGAGCCTTACACCACTAGACTAACGCCTTATTGGTTAAAATCTTGTGTGTATATAAATATATGTAGGATAGTAAGATAGATTATACAATTAATTCTAAAAGATATGTTGATTTAAATTTATGTTTTATATACCAACAAAATGTTAGTTTGATGATGCAATGTTCATATCAATAGATAGATAAGAAATTTAAATGTTCAATTTTTAGGAACTAGTTGAGAGTGATAGTTACGCTTCCCAAAAAGAATTAGTGCTTTATTTAAAGGATGAGAGATATATTGATTATACTAAGAAATGTATGTGTTTTTTATTATAAAAAATAAAGTATAGAAGGATTACCTGCATTGTCTTTTTACAAGCTATACCTATAACTGCCAATTAACTGTCCTATTATATTAGGTCCTTTTGACCATTTATTTAGCATCTTCTCTTTTTCTTACCACTATTGAGCGCGAATTACTCTTGGCGTGCGAACAAACCATGGTGGAGCTATCTATATATATAGATACACATAATGATGAGAAAGGCAACTGTAGTTCATTGGAAGATCAAAAACAAATAAACTCAGAAGAAAATGGCAAGATTTACCACCCTAGTCACCTCTCTCCCTAAGTTTGGTCATGCTGGAGTAACAATTGCTAGGGCCTCTGCATGGAATCCCAGGGTTTTTGCAGCTGCTACCCCAAGACCCATCCAAGTAAATCGTTTAGTTGTGTTTATATATGCGTGATGTGTATTTGGGGTAGTGTGTGAGATTAGTTTAAGAGGAGATTGGTTAAACTTTATCAAATTGCTTATTTCTATTTGTTTTAGTGTTTTAAATTGTGATTGTGATCGCGATTGTGGTTAATATGATTACAATCATTATGGTCATTAGGTTGTGGCCGTTGTGATGTGAATATTTCTGTGATTGAAAAAATATTTTTGAATTCATTGGGGTTGTGTTACGGCCTAATACGATTGCATCATTGTGATTCGGTGTTACATCGCAATTGCGGTGTGATCCAGTTGTAACGGTCACTGCAATTGCAATATTGCGGCCACCTTGAATCAATGAATTTTGATTGGTGGCTTCCATATAATTTTAATTTTCTTGAATAATTCTACTATCTATCTTAATTTGTAGGTGCCAAAATCACCTAATCAAGATGGCTCAATTACAATTGATGGTATCAAAGAAGGAGCAAGTGAAACTGTCAATAACAACCTCAATGAACCACTTCAAGACAATGCTTATTCAAGTACAACTGAACATGTAATGTAACTAGTGACAAAATAAATATAGGCTCACATTTATGTTACATTCTTAACAATATTTTTAAATTTTTTTATCAATTTAAATATTTACTTCATTACCAATAAAGCATGGGCAAAACCAAATTCTAGGTAACATAGGTTTAAGAGCAATATTTATTAAGAGAGTAATCACTAGAAATAACTTTCTTCTCTGGATGTTGGGGAGATCCTAACCAGAGAAACCAATTGCTCCATTGAATCCTAACATTAGAGCCTTGAAATATACTGATGATGTGACTTTACGGTCTTTTATTTATTTTTATCTTTCTCTAAAACTAAACTCAGAAACATATCCTAAAAAATGATTTCTATAATATTTGCGAATACTTTTAGCGTGGCATGGAGATGTATTTTGATGTTCAATATTAAAGCAGGTGACTAACAAGACAAAAGACATGGCTGGTCAGGCGTCAATTAAAGCACAAAACATTACTGAGAAGGCAAAGCAAACAATGCAAGAAGCATGGGATTCAACTAAGAAGACAGCAAATAAAGCTGCAGACAATGTGATGGGAAAGACTCAAGAATCAGCTGATTATGTCAAAGATAATGCAGAGACAGTGAGGAAAAACATGAACAGAAAGGAGTGAATCCAACACATAATGTACTGCAATCTAAACTTAATACTACCGTTTAGTCTATGACGATGTTTTTGCTTTGTTTTTTGTTTAACTTTGTTGTTCATGGCACCAAATATGGAGAAGATATGTATCTTCCCAGTGCCGTATGTGTAAAACAACATGGAATTTTGTTACAATTTCAATAAAAATATAATTATTTCACTGTCCGTAGGAACAAGGATCCTCTCCATTAATTTAGAGGTAAGTACGTGACTTTATATGTGTTTTCAATGGCAAAAGTGTTATTTCATTGCATATAAAAGGATAAAAATGTCTTATCATGTAATTGTTTTTTTTGTTTTTTGTAATACTTGTCTCTCCATTAATGGAGAAGATCCTTACTTATGTCCATAGGTCTATCTGAGAGCAAGAAATGTTGTTAAAAATAAAATAAAAATCACTTGTATGGATCGTGTTTAGCCTAAAAGCTATGAGGCTGTCTTTGTTTTATAGATTGTGTTTAGCTTGAAAACTATGAACTTTATAATTAGAATTCAGTTTTGTGGTTAAATGAAGTTGTAGGCCAATTTTGGGTTGTGTGTGGTTTCGGTTTAGGTTGTAAGTTATGGTTTGGATGAGTGTTTGGTTCAGTTTGTGAGTAGTGTTTAGGCTAGAAATGTGTATGTTTAGTGATTTAAGGCTTTTGGTTGTGGAAGGTATTTGTGGCTGTTTGGATGAAGGCTTGGGTATTGGATTTAGGGAGAAAGATTTTGGTCACGGTTGAAATATATAGTCTAGGAAATGTTCTTGGTTGAATATTATGGCAGATGGTGAATGAATGGTTTGATGATGATGATGGAGCGTATGAAAGGTGATCACCGTTTTGAGTGGAATGCATGAGAAGTGATTGATATGTCGTGAGGCACTAGGGAGGTGGAAAAGGATGAAAGGGGAGGTGCACCACAAGTATGGAATACTTGATAAGTCAATGATGTCCGCCATAAGCTAGGAAGCTTGATAAGAACTATGGTCGTGGCACGACCAACCTTTGTGTTTTAGGATAATTCTCTCAACTAAACAACTCAGATTTTTAATCCTAAATTCAACTTATTTTATTCATCATCAAAAGCACACATAGATAGGAATTTTGAAATTGGCTAAGTCCTAATTGGAAATTCAAAATCCTAATTAAAACATGTAATTAAAAAAGTTTAATGGTTGAGTTATTTTGGCATTTGAGTTGGCCGAATTCTTTGAAGTATTCAAGCATGTGTTTATTTGTTTAGAATGTGTCTTGCTAGACTGAGTTGTTGTGGATGAATTCCTCAAGGAAAAATGCTTGAAAAGGAAAGTTCATAAATGTTTGGATCTTCATATTTTTTGTCATGAGTTTGAATTCAAATTGGAGTAAGCTGATTGCCTTTGGATACTTGCAAATCTGAAGGATGCCTAAGGATTCACACACCCTTTTTTGAATGAAAAGGCTTTATTACTTGCCTTTCTTGGATGAGTCTTGAATGCTTTGAATGAGACTTGAATAATTGTCTTTCTTGAATGATCCTTGTCTTGGATGTCTTGAATTACATGCCCAACACATGTTTAAATCAAACAAGGAGGGTATTTACTCATTTAATTCATTTCCAATCTGAATTGATCCCATAAGGCAAGGTTGAGATTGCCTCTTACTTTAATTCACAAGCCAATCCAATAAGGAATGTATCTATAGACATTCATTCTCTTAAAGCCTCTAGATCCCAATAAGGTAAGGATTTGAAATGGTCATCCATTTGCTTTCAAATCCTTCATTTATTTCTAGGCTGATTGGATGATAGAACTTGTCTTACTTTCTCTTCCTCCATGCCAATTAAACTTGGCTTACCATTGATATTCCTTTGCTCAATTACTATGATGTTTCCACGTGTCTCCTAGTACTTGATTCTTTGGCTACTAATGGACCATGTTACAAGGAAATAAAACAACACCCCAACCCTAATATTACATGATTTTATATAAAATACATAACAATAATTTAAAATACTCCTAAAACTACCCATGAGAATTAATCTCATTTATTCATGCAATAAAATAAAAACAACTACCATATAACACCTAAGCACATAAATGCCATTCCTCCATGCGATCTCTAGGGTTAATTGAGTCTTTTGTGACCTTAAGGAATCCTGATTTGGCTTTGGCCTTAGTCATAGGATCCTTTTGACATCTCTTACCTCTGACTCAAAACTTGTCCTAGGCTTGTTCACATCATTTCTAGAAACAAAAGTTTTAAGACCCTCAAGTTATTAACATATATGTTACAGTTGGTCTTGACATGAAAATGTCATTTCATTTTGAGGGAAATCATTTGAGAAGATGGAAAATGGAAATAATATTTTGAACAAAGTTGATTCTTTTCTGTCCTTTGAAACACCTATTATTGTTGAGTTTGCAGTAGAAGAGGTAAAATTAAAAAAAATAAGGATACGACTGTCTGCGCAGATGTCGTGCCCCGATTTTCAATTTTATAGTCAGAAACTTAAAAAACCCACTTATTTCCCATTTTAGATTGTATTAGTCTTTCAATTCAAAATCTGGAATCAATAATCAATTAAAGATCAGAAAATATATTAGCACCTCGTTTGCCAATACTAGATGTTTCCCTCACTTATTGCATGAACCAATTTAAAATAAAATATATTTATTTACTTATTTACAAGGGAAAACTATTTTTTTTGTCTAACGATTTTAAATCTTGCTCTTACGTATCTCCATGAGCAATATGACATCAAGACTATATAATTATACGTAAAAAATATCATGTTGGTTTAGTTAATTTTATTTTACGGTTCAAAGAGAAGAACCATGCTTAATTGCAGTCTGTCATCCCCTTTAAGATAGTAAAGTAGAACTCTATGCCCAAAATTGTATCTCAAACATAAAGATGGAGAAGGCACAATTATAATTGTGTTCACTTTTCGATCCTTAAAGAGAGTGAAATACATCCCTATATCGACATCGAATCTTAACTTAAAATAGCGGCAATACGATTTTAATCCCTACCATCTCATTAATATTTTTTATATTTTGAATTAATTGAGTAGAATAATATTTGATTAATTTTGTGCTCATTATTATTAAATAAAATGAGTATAAATTATTAAATTTAAAAAAATCAAGTTTAGTAAATGAGTCACAATTTATTTAAAAAATAAAATATCTGATATTCTTATTTATAAAAAACGAAAATAAATAAATAATTATTTAATGATATAATAATAAAAGGAAAACAAATATTATTAAAAAACAAAATTAAATTAATATATAAAAAATAGGATGACAAGAAATTGCGTACGTGTATGAGACATCAGAAAGGAGGAAATGAACAACACAAAAATTTTCTTGTGTTTCTGTGTGTCTAATGTGTTGGTTCTCCTTTCTATTTAAATGAATACCTTGGACACATTTTTATCTTGAGAAAACGCCACGTCATTAATAAATCGATAATGACTTGATTGAATTCGAATATTTGGAAAATGTTTTCTCCAAAGCAATCCCTTGCTAATAAGTTATTCTTAAATCATTTAAAACTCTTTTTATTTTAAAAAGAGAACAAAAATAAAGGAGGAAATTAACTTTTGGATGATATGTGACTATTATTGAGACTATAAGTGTTTATTAATTTTCTTACACAATTTATTTGTCAAATCAAATCTTTCATTTATTTTTTATGGAATCAAATCTTATTAATTTCTTTTTTATCAAAGTGATATGTTTTTATTATACATTTTACTATTTTTTTTGTTTTAAAAGTATGGTTTGGACAAAATTAGTTGTTCTATGCTATGAAGCACGAATACTGATACGTGTCGGGTACGATACGTATCCGATATGTCGATACGCGTTTTTTCCAAAATATAGGATACGATACGTTCAGGGATACGCATATAAAATAATAAAAACACATAAAATATGATAAAATTATAAGTATAAATCAAAATATCCAAAGTAAAAAATATAATGGAAATTTAAAGTCATGCCCTCCATAACAAATCTATCTTATCCAATTTTAATGAAAACAAATCTATCCTAAAATCATTATCCTCCATAACAATTATATTTTATCCTATTTTAATGAAAACGAATATATCTTATCCTGTTTTATTAGAAATGAATTTATTTTATCCTGTTTTATTGGAAATAAATCTATCTTATCTTGTTTTATTGGAAACGAATCTATATATCTTATATTTTACTGAAAACAAGTCCACATAGCCTATATTTTATTGAAAACGAATCGGATACGTGTCTTAATATTTATTTATTTTATTTTATTTTATTTTATTTTTGGATACTCTATGGATACGTATCCTTCGCGAATCTGAGCGTATCCGTGTCGGATACGTGTCGGATACCGACACGTGAGGATGTTTGACGAATCTGTGCTTCATAGGTTACGGATCGATGCTTCTTAAGATTCACCACAACATTTTTTACAGTTAAATGTGGAAAACTCAATTTAAGTCCAAATTAGGATAAAATGGTCTTTTATATTAGAGTTTGAGTTCAGGAATTGATTACGGATCGATGAAGGTATTAGCACTCGTTGGCCCATAATTAAACGATATCCTAACTAATTGCATGAAGTAAATACCCTTAATATATTAAAATTAATTTTTTTAAATAAAATATTTATTTGTTTATGTTTGTGTCTGACAAGAGTTTATCTTGCTCCTACGTATTTCTAAGTACAATATGGAAATCAAGACTACGTAGTTTTGGTTTTAAAAAATTAGTAATTTGATTCGATTTAAAAAGTTAGAAATTGTTTGTATTACTTGAAGTAGAACGAATAGACGAAGAGTCAACTTTGATTGCTTACCCCTTTCCACTTTGATAGATAGCAGAAGCATTATAAGTGGTCGTGATCAATTCTCGACTCAAAGCGAGGAAAAATATGCAATATGAGTTGTAACCTTGCTATTAAATCCCAAAAATAATTAATTTTTTATATTTAAATGATTAGAGTTTTTTTATAAAATACAAAACTATTAAGTGGAAAATTAGCGTTGGTCGTTAACCATCTTCTTCCTTCGATAAATAATAGAAGCAATACAAGTGACTACGACCGGTTCTCGGCTCAAAGTAGAAAGTAAGATACGACATGAGTCATAACTTCTCTATCGAATCCCCTTTAAACATTTTTTTTCGTTTAATTAAAGGAACAAAATAGTTAATTTATTAATAAAATATTTATTAACATAAAAAAGGTATTGGCAATTTTTTAACTATTAGATATAATAATTGTCAAAGAAATATATCGATGTATGAAAATGGATTATAATAATAAAATAATGTAATAAAGAAATAATAGAAAAACTATAAAAAATTAGAATGAAAAAAGGGAACGAGGAAATATAGGGGTAACAACAATTAGCAACAAAGAAAGGAGTAAAGGGAAGAAATCCCTAAAATATGGTAGCCCATTTTAGTGAAGGAAAACAAACTTGTGACTGGAGTGAGAGTACTAAGGGTGTTTTCAACTTGTTGGAACGTTCTATATGTTTTGCATTTCTTTATGGTGTATTCCTCCCTCTTTTGAATAATTGCTCCTCCAGTCTTCATTAACACATGCGCAAATAACATCATATGTCTGGAAGTTCTCAGCTTTGGTCTTGATATTTAACCATTTTTTGACCAAAGATTTTGTCCATGAAAGCTTGCTTTTCTTTGAGCTATCATCTGTCATTGTTGGTACAACTTCATATGGCCTTCGAATTTGATGATCAAAGGGTGAGTTGAAATTCGGAACCTTGGTAATAGCATTGACCCCAGGAGGGGCTAGGCAATCCTCCATATATGATCCATTCCATGTCACATTCTCAAATTCAAGGTAAGCATCTTCCCCATTCCTAGTGGGTGGTTCAATCACGATATGAGCATTACTCTACAGGTTCAATTCAATTCCATTGGTAAGTACAAGCCAATGTCTTCTACCATGTCTAACGACTTTCTTAACAACTCCTTGGAGAGCAACAAGGACTGATCTGGTGCGGCTGTTTCCGGTTACAACCAATTTGGTATATGTGGCAACACATATAGCTCCTCTTTACCACTATCACCATAACTAATTAACTGTGACTGTGAAAACCCATCACCACCGTTCACTAAACTTTCTGTTGTTTCCACTATTTTCAACTCAGAAATAAAAGTTGAACAAAAGAATGACTCAAATTAAAGATCATGCATTATGATAAATAAGTGAGAGTTTGAGGAGTAGAAATAAAAAAGATAGAGAATTTTGTAGAGAGAGGGATATTTCGAAGTGTGTCAGTGGAAAACCATGGGTAGTGAAGAAGTAGGAGATGAAGAGCAAAGATATATTTAGTATAGGGAGATGAAGGTTTTGGGGAGTTATTCGTGTGAGATTTTTTGGGATTGTGGAATAGTAGTTTTTTATCTTGAAAGTACATGAATTGAGACTTGTGATGTATGCCTCGGGTGAAAATGAGGCACTGAAGTAGCCAAGAAAGACCATCCATCCCTTCATATATGGACATAGAGGTGTAATGACATCCTCAGAGCACTCAACCATGAAAACATTTTTAGGGGCAGAAGTCCCAAACTATAATGATAACAATTATAATTGAAGTTATGCTTTACATGTCTTAAGTAAGATACACTTACAGAGATTTGGATCATCTATAGGTCATAACCTTATCGTGAGGTACGAGGACTTGATTAAAATGGACTCAATAAAAACTTTAGACTTCCAACGGTCATTAGATTGCATCCAATCTTAAAAGAAAGAAAACCATATATCATGGTTTTTTTATGAGAATAGAGTAACTCCCCAAGCGGCTAACTCACAATATGAATGGTTATCACACCAATACCCAATATGATATGAGACCACTTACCGGTAAAGTAGATGTTTCCCTATATCAATCTTAATCTCTAATACCCGGGTGTATAGCATATGTGTATGCAACTTAAGTGTACCAAGTAGGTGTGTGAGGAAGCATGTAAACTATATAAAATAAGTCCACCCCCAAAAGTTTCACAAGAAATGTGTGTGTAAGTTCAAAATAATTAATTGGCTTGGATAAAATAAATGAATAAATAATTGAATAAATATGCAGAGAAATGTTTTTGTAAAAATAAAGAAAAAATGGTATTTAAAAATATGCAAAAAGTTGTATTGGGTCTGCCTCTCTTAAAAAAAATCATCAATAGAGTTGTTAGCTGTTGTACCCCAATTTTCTGCTACATGGCCTATTAGAAGTCGTCACTACGTCTTTTGCGGTTAAAATGTGGAAAACTCAATTTAAGCCAAAATTAGGATAAATTAGTTTTTTATATCAGAGTTTGAGTTTGATAGTCGATTACAGATCGATGAAGGTATTATCACCTTATCCCCCATAATTAAATAGTACCCTAAATAATTGCAGAAAGTAAATACCCTTAATTAATTAAATTTAAATTTTTTAAACATAAGATTATTTTTTTTATTTTTGTATCTCACATGAGTTTATCTTGCTCCTACGTATCCCCAAGTGCAATAAGGAAATCAAGAATACATAGTTCTGGTTTTAAAAAATTAGTAATTTGGTTGGACTTAAAAAGTTAGAAAATGTTGGAATTTACTTGAAGTGGAATTAATAGACGAAGAGTCAATATTGATTGTTTACCCCCTTCCCACTTTGATAGATAACATATGTAGTACTAGTGACTGTGACTGATTCTCGACTCAAAGCAAGGAGAAATATGCAATACGAGTTTTAACATTGCTATTAAATCCCAAAAATAATTAAAACATTTTTATTTTTAAACAACTTGAGTTTTTATAAAAGATAAAACTAATAAGTGAAGAATTGACGTTGGTTGTTACCCACCTTCTTACTTTGATAAATAATAGAAATAGTACAAGTGATTGCGACTGGTTCTCAGCTTGAAATGGAAAGTTAGATGTAACACGAGTCATAACCTCGCTATCAAATCCCCTTTATACATTTTATTTGTAAGAAAAAAGATAATCGAAAAACATAAAAATTGGAATGAAAAAAAAGGAATGAGGAGATATAGGGGTAATAGCACGTTACTTGTCTCTAGTAGCAACAAAGAATAGGGGTAAAGGGAAGAAATTCCTAAAATATGGCCACCCCTATTTAGTGAAGGAAAGCAAACTTGTGGGTGGAGTGAGAAGACCATGGGTGTTTTGAACTTGTTGGAACTTTGTATATATTTTGCTCTTGTTTATGGTGCATTCCTCCCTCTTTGAATAATTGCTCCTCCACTCTTCATCGACACATGAGCAAATAGCATCATCTGCCTGAAAATCCTCAGCTTTGGTCTAGATAGGGCTGGAAACGACCCGAACCGAGTCGAACCAGAGTTCAGTTCGATAAGGATTGGCTCAACTCGAAACTTGACTCGAGTTCGATATGAGTTATTATTTTAGCTCGAGTTTGACTCAGTTAAAGTTCGCGAACTGTTCAGTTAAGTTCGAATGGTTCATTTGAACAACTCAAATAATTAATTAAATTTTGAAAAAAATACTTCAAAAACGTTATATATATATATATATATATATATAATCTTGTTTATATATATAATAACAATAAATATAAAAAAAATAATGTATGTATCATAATAAACTTAAAAATTAGTTTATATATATATATATAAAAGTATATATATATATATAAATATAAGTATATATATACATATATATTGAGTCAGCTCATGAACCAAACGAGTCGAACTATATTCAACTCAAGTTCGACTCGTTTATTTAACGAGTTCAATTTCTAGCTCAAGTTCAGCTCATTTGGTTCATGAACCAAATTTATCGAGCTAAATAATGAATCGAGTTTTGAACGAATACCGAGTTGATTCGGTTCATTGCCAGCCCTAGGTCTAGATATTGAACCACTTTTTGACCAAACCTTTTGTCCGTGAAAGCTTGCTTTTCTTTGAGGTATCATCTCTCATTGTTTGTATAACTTCATATGGCCTTCAGATTTGATGATCAAAGGGTGGGTTGAAATTCGCAACCTTGGTCATAGCAATGACCAAGGTGGGGCCAAGAAATCCTCCATATATGATCTATTCCATGTCACATTCTCAAATTCAAGGTCACCATCTTTCCCATTCCTAGTGGGTGGTTCAATCACGCTAAGAGCATTATCTACAACTTCACTTCAATTCCATTGGTAAGAACAAGCCAATGCCATCCATTGAGTCCAACGACTTTTTTAACAAATCCTTGGACACTAACTAGGACTTATTTGGTGCGGTTGTTTTCGGTTACAACCACTTTGGCATGATGTAGAATCACAGATAGCTTCTCTTCACTACTATCACCACAACTAATTAATTATGACTGTGAAAACCCACCACCACTGTTAATTGATCATTCCATTGTTTCCAAAAAATTTAACTCGGAAATAAAAATTGAACAAAAAATGACTCAAATTAAACATCATGCATTGATGATAAAATAAGTAAGAGTTTGGGGAGTAGAAATAAATAAAGAGAGAGAATTTTTTAGAGAGAGGGAAATTCTGATGTGTGTAACTGGAAAACCATGGTTAGTGAAGAAAGGGGAGAGGAAGAGCAAAGTTATAGTCAGTCCAGGGAGATGGAGGTTCTAGGGAGTTATTGGTGTGAAATTTTTAGGATTGTGGAACACTTGTTTTTTTATCTTGAAGGTGGATGAAGTGACACTTGTGATGTATGCCTCGGGTGAAAATAAGGCAATGAAGTAGCCAAAAAATGAGGAATTAACACATGAGTTTCAAAAAGTGAATATGAGTTGACGTGGATGTTGGAGTTAGTGTGGTATTGTTATGATAGTGGGAAGAGTGGCTAAGGTGTAATCAATTGATTGTCCATCAATGTTTCTGATTGATCGATTACATGTGTACGACTTTTTCTTCCTAATCGATTAAATAATTAATTATCAATGTAACAATTCTCTCCCTCTAATCGATTATCCATAAGTCATAATAGATTAATTGGTATACTATTTTTCATTTCTCTTCTACCTAATTTATTATCCATAATTCCTAATCGGATAACCGTTGATTAGACAGTGATGCAGCGATTAAAAACCAAGTCCCTCATTTTAGCTCATTCGCAACACTCAAATATCTCTCTCTCAAGAAATCACATTTCAAAATTTATGATTCTATCCCTCTAATAGAGGAAATTTCGTGTTCTCCACCTTAAATGCTAGACTTGATGCAATGGATGTATTCCGCTTCGGTAGTGGATAAAGCAACACAAGATTGCCTTTTACCGTGCCATGCAACTAAAGAACTGCCTAGTAAGTGACAAGTCCCACTAGTGCTCTTTCGATCCAACTTGCATCCAGCAAAATCGGAATCGGAAAACCCTACCATGGATAATGAGGCATCCCTAGGATACCATAATCCCATATAAGTTGTTCCTTTTAAATATCTCATGATGCGTTTAACAGCCGTATAATGTGAATATTTAGGTAATGCTTGAAATCTAGCACACATACAAACACTAAACATAATATCAGGGCGGCTCGCAGTTAAATATAATAATAGCCGATAATCCCTCGATACTTGGGTTACCTCAATAGCTTTTCCCTTTTCATCTTTGTCTAGATAACAAGCAGACGCCATAGGTGTTGAAGCTTCTTTAAATTTTTCAATGTTGAACTTTTTCATTAACTCCTTGCAGTATTTCGATTGAAGAATGAAGATGCCACTTTCCATTTGTTTGATTTGTAGCCCAAGGAAGAAGGTCAGCTCACCCATCATCGACATCTCAAATTCTCCCTGCATCATCTTAGAAAATTCTTTACAAAGAATGTTATTAGTAGATCCGAAAATTATATATATTTGAACTAATAATACATGATCATCTAATCTATGGATAAAGAGGGTAGTATCAATCATACCCCTCACGAACCCTTTTTCCAAAAGGAAAGAGCTCATCTATCATACCAAGCTTTAGGGGCCTATTTCAGACCATAGAGAGCCTTCTTGAGCTTATATACATGGCTTGGATATTTAAAATTTTGAAAGTCGGGAGGTTGATCAACATATACCTCCTCTTGAATGTAGCCATTCATAAAGGCGCTCTTAACATCCATTTGAAAGAGCTTAAAGTTCATAATCGATGCAAAGGATAGAAGCATCCTAATGGCCTCTAATCTGGCTACAGGAGCGTAGGTCTCATCATAATTGATGCCTTCCTCTTGGTTGTAGCCTTTGGCCACTAAGCATGCTTTATTTCTTATGATCAAGCCAGATTCATCTAATTTGTTACGAAAGACCCATCTAGTATCAATCATTGGATGTTCTTTAGCCTTAGGGACCAAGTCCCATACGTTATTACGCTCGAATTGATTTATCTCTTCTTGCATAGCTATACCCCAGTGCACATCCTCAGTGGCCTCATCGAAGTTACAAAAGTTGCGTAAAGAGCTACGGGTTACCACCCCCATAGTTATATCACTTATCACTTTGTCGAGTGGATGATCCTTCTTGGTCTTCCACGCGATTGGCAGGTCCTGATGCTCATCTTGGACAATTTGCTCTACTTCTTCTTTGTCCTAGTCCATGTTCTTATAGTGTGCTTCTTCTAAAACACCTACAACATCATCAGAAAATACCTTTCTCTTCTCTTTTGGAGAAGATTCGTCAAAATGGACATGTATAGACTCTTCTACTTGCATTGAATATTTATTAAAGACTCGATAAGCTTTACTATGCAATGAATACCCTAAAAATATACCCTCGTCAACTTTTGAGTCAAATTTTTCTAAAGCTCTCTTTCCATTACTTAAGATAAAGCTTCTACAACCAAAATCATGAAAATGAGCAATATTAGGTTTTCGGCCTTTTAAAAGTTAATTAGGAGTTTTTGAAAAACTAGGCCTCAAGAGTATACGATTTATCACATAGCAAGTTATATGCACTACATCAGCCCAAAAATACTTAGGAACCTTGCTTTCGTTCAGCATGGTTCTAGCAAGCTCCTCTAAGACTCGATTCTTTCTCTCAACAACTCCATTTTGTTGAGGGGTACGAGGAGCTGAGAACTGATGCATAATACCATATTTATCACAAAATTTATCAAATTGATGGTTTTCAAATTCGCCACCATGATCGGATCGAATATATATTATCTTATGGTTAAACTGATTTTGGATTTGTTTTGCAAGGTTCGCAAGGTTTTTGATAGAAATAGTGTCCATGTGAATCTAGAGAAATCATCAACAATTACTAAAGCATAAAAGCTACCACCAAAACTCATAACCTGTGATGGTCCAAACAAGTCCATGTGGAGATGCTCCTAGGGTCTTGTTGTGAATATCACATTCTTTTTACCAAAAGAGTTTTTAACTTGTTTACATTTTTTACAAGTATCACAAGTTTCCTAAGTTTTAAAATCAAGTTTTGGTAGCTCATCAACCAAATTAGTTTTAGACATTTTATCTAGATGCTTTACATGAATATGACTGACGCGCCTATGCCAAAGCCAAATGTCATCCTCTTTAGATATAAAACATATTGAAAATAGAGTAGTGACATCCTCCAGGTTAACCATACAGATATTATTAATACGATATCCGACAAACTTAACTTTATTAGATATATTGTCACGAATTATACAACATTCAGAATCAAAAGATACACGATTACCTTTGTCGTAGAATTGGCTGATACTCAAGAGATTGTGTTCCAGGCCTTCAACATATATCACGTTCTCGATCACTACCTGATTTGAGTTGCTAATTGGTTTAGTGCCAAGTATCTTTCCTTTGTTGTTGTCTCCAAACGTGACAAACCCTTTTTCTTTCAATGATAGATCTAGGAATTTTGATCTATCACCCGTCATATGCCTCGAGCACCCACTATCAAGATACCAATGTTGTCCATGTGCTCATAGACATACCTGCAAAATAGATCACTTGCTTCCTTCAGGTACCCAATTTATATTTGGTCCTTTTCTGTTAGTAACCAAGGAGTTATCTCCCTTTTTCATCCAAACATGTACACCACTAGGTATACCATACTTCCTGATATAGCGAGAGTAGGAGGTGTGGTCATGTGTGCCACAATAGAAACATGTAGGAACTTTCTTATTATAAAACCTTTTATTAGATCGAGTTACAGGTTTCCTATATGGTCTCTTCCTACGCATAAGGGGAATATATCCTAGTCCGGTATGGTCACCAACATTTCTAGTTTGGCTAAGCATAGTGTCTAATTGATTTTGACTCTCTAGGAGAAATGCATCACACAAGCTCGGACTGAGCTTAGAAATGTTTTTGGCAATTTGGGCCAAAATTAACAAATTACTCATGGGAAGACAATGTCCTCTAAGCTAGACGCGATAATACAAGAGCAACAAATGCAAAACCTACAATAAAAGGAGTGCTACCAAGGAATCAAAAGGATTTACAAGAGCTTACATAGCATCTATGGAAAAAGATCCAACTTCAAAGGAGGATCCTATGAGGAATTTGTGGCAAGCACTAAGTGGACCGAAGGAAGATCACAAGACACAAGTGAGGAGGAAGAGAAGGAGGAAGATGAAGATTGAGAAAACTCTTTCCGGTTTTCTCTTTTTCCTTAAATGAATTTCCAAGTTAATTATCTTTATTTTACATTTTGAATATTTGGTACTTTGTTTTAAATTGCTACTATGTTTTAAGTTGTTTTAAGTTGCTATGATATGTTTTGTTTTTAATTAAGTTTGTGTTTAGAAGTAATATGTTATTCTTTAGAAAATTTTATATGCAACAAACATCTCCATAAAACCAAGATTTTCATTAGCTTGAGGACAAGCCATCATTTAAAGAGGGTGAACATGGTTTAATGCATATGACAAATTATAAAGAAAGTTAATAGTGTATATAAGATTGTATAGTTATTTAAAAAGTAATTTAGTTTTCCATAAACTCCAAAAAAAATTTCAAAACCAAAATCAAATTGGCTAAATAAAAAAATTGTGGCATAATTACATGATTAGAAATTGCTAACCATATCTTGACGTAAACTTCTATTGAGAAAATTGAGATATATGCTAAACTTTTTGTGAAAACATCACATAAACTTTTTGTGTGACATGATCTTTGCAAACATTTTTTTTTAAATCAATAAGAGTAAATCTAAACCAAGTGAGGGAGTGAGCCAAGCACGTGAGGATCAAAGTTAAATCACCATTTGATTTGTCTAATTAAGTCTGTTTGAGTCTTTAAATCTATTAATTGCATAAGATTGATATGAAGTGATCAAGGCATGTTATTTTTTTAGTTGAACCAAAAGGCCAAAAAGTCTAACCAAAAATTAGGATTATCTTTTGATAATCCCCTTTGAGCCAAACAAGGTAAA
This sequence comes from Lupinus angustifolius, assembly GCF_001865875.1. Taxonomy (NCBI): domain Eukaryota; kingdom Viridiplantae; phylum Streptophyta; class Magnoliopsida; order Fabales; family Fabaceae; genus Lupinus; species Lupinus angustifolius. The sequence goes on from NW_017716035.1 coordinate 81,024, forward strand.
ACATGTTTTCAAATTATCCCATTAAAACCGAAATTGATACAATGTTCTAAAACAAGAGCATTAATTTTTAAAGGGTGTTTGAAAGAATCAAGTTGGGGGTAAAAATTGGTGGACTTGGCTTCTTAAAAAGAAAAAGAATTTTTTTTCTCAATCTCTTTACAAAAACAACAAAAAGTTGGAAAATAAAGTGAAAAACAAAAAGATATTGAGAAATACAAAGAAAAGCCACAAAAAAAAAGCCAAGGTTCAAAAGCTAAGAGGTTGGAAAATAAAATTATGGAAAAAAGTAGATTGAAGTGCTTCATTGAGAGAATTTTACAAAATGCTCTCTTTTTACTTGAACCTAACTTGATTATCTAGAAAAACCATGATTATACAAATCAAGCCTCATTGCAACTGAAAACAAGACCTTAGTGATCTCTGATTGATTATGCAATTTAAGAGAATAGATGAGACAAAGAACAAGTTCAAATTACTACAATCAAATAGTTGAAATATTGAGTGAAACAATTACCCCTTTAAGTTCCAATTTTGAACTTGTGTTCAAAAACATTTTTTATTGAAAAATATTTTCTTAGGTAAATTGTTACACACTTTTGATGAACAAAAACATACATTTCATGTTTGAAGCATTGTGTGTAAAAAATTCACAAATCATAAAAAATCTCATTGGAAACATTTTTTGATCATGCTTAAGCAAATTTGAAATCATGTCAATCATATCTTGAAATTTTAGCCAAGTTTTGAATTGGGATGTGCTTTACCATTTGTTTGAGGACAAACAAAGTCTTAAGTTGGGGGGAGTTGATAAGTGATAAAAATGCCAAAATTTCATACACTTTTTATGGCACTTATCCTTGGCAAAATTGAGAAAACCAACTTAATTCAACACTTTTTGGATAAAATATCACAATCTTATATATATGCTTTATGTATTTCTTTTTTATCATATTTTGTAGGATTTAGGTGGAAAAGAGAAGCATTAATCAAATGCAGCAAAATGCTCAAAATAGGCCAAAATGATCCACACATGACATGTTTAGCATATGTGGAAAGCATGGAGTCAACATGAAGCTGCTCACTAAGCAGCTTAGCATGACCAAACCCACGCCTAGCTGACCTGGACACCAACCTGGCACATTCAAACTTCAACCTGGCACGGTCAAAACACAAGCATGGCACAAGCAAATTTGCTCAAGCAGGTAGCTTAGCGGAGCACCTTGACCGCCCAGCTTGGAACCACACACCTGACCAGATCAGCAAGCACCAAGCCCCCTCCCCATCAGCATGGTCAAAGCTGCTCAAGCAGACAGCTTAGCGGTGCCACATAGGAGCTTGGCTGTGTGCACTCAACAAGTTAGTCAAAGTGACTTAGCCACCAAGCAACCATGACTTCATGCATGACCTCACTCCAAAAGGCCTCCATAGGCTTTTCAGAGGTAGCTCACAATAGCTGGGCAAGTAGCTCACAATAGCTTGGGTGACTCAACCCTAAGTAGGTGACTAAGTTGCTTGGCCAAGTGACCAAACCCATGCTGAAGGTTTTCGTCAGCAGCTTGGCGGTGGAAGAGAGGAGCTTCGTGGTGGAAGAGAGGAGCTTGGCGGTGGCAGAAAACTCCTATAAATGGGAGACACTTCAAGGATTAAATATGAATTCATACACAATTCCACTTCACACATACTCTCTCAAATCCGAAATCTTCTCTTCTTCTACACTTTCTTCTTTGTAATTTCTTGGAAAATTTGTACTCCAAAGTAGTTTAGGTAAGTTTATTTTATAATTTATTTTTAATTCCAGAGGATAATGGAGATGGGAAATATGATACAAAAACATAATTTGTAATCTCATATGGGTCCAAAAGCATATCATCCTTGGATAGATGGCCCATGCTCATACATATTGATTTGCATTACGGTGTAATGTTATTTCTTCTCTTTAATTGTATCATCATTTGAATTCAATTCATTCAAGTTATTACTTTTGATTAAGTTTTGATTCTTTATGAAGATCTTAATGCGGTTTTTGCTTGATCACCTAAAACTTGATTTAAAGATCCAAAAATACTTCTTCTTAAAGTGTTGGCAAGTGAACTAAAAAGTATAACCTACGTTAACTTGCCACATCAAGCATTTATTTTAAGCAACTTATGCTCAAGGCTAAATTATGTTAATGGAGCCTTAAGTAGGGTGTGACAACCTACTCCGACGAGTGGCACTTAACTATTATTTAGTGTATTACAAAAGGTTTGAAAATAATCTTATTGTTCTAGGACACTAGATATAGATTTAGAAATGATGTGTGGAATCAATCAGAAGTATAACACATAACTTGTAATATTTTCAAAATCAACAGATGCTAGAAATAATTCCATATTTCAAATCAATTCTCTCCTCAAGAATTTGTGCATATTAGTTGTTTATGTTTATTTGTTTACCTGTTAAAATTTCATAAACAAAATCAAACCAAAAATATTTTCAAACTTTATTAGTGATATATGATGTTTGTAATAAAGTTCTATTAGACAATTCATTGTGGTTCGACATAACCATATACTATACTACAATTGAATCTTGAAAGAGATGCAAATGAAAAATAGTAAAGTATTAACTTATAAATTTTATTTGTTGACAAAGAAAGAAACCTTGAATCAAAGTGCAATTTAATTCATAAATTATATCTTTGTGATAAGGAAAAATACACAATCATAATGAGTGATCTAACTACTAACTTTTACTTTCTGTCATTTATTTTCTGTCATTTAAATTCAACAACTAACATTCATTTATTGCTTTATTTATTTATTCTTTACTAACCTTTCATAAGGAAGTGGTTCGGTTAATAAAGGAAAACAAAAATAAATATCACTCATTATCACTTGTGTTAATTTTCTAAATTCATACCATTATATCGGTGTTGGAATTAATCCAACAAAATCGAGATGGTATGAAATTGTTAATAATTCAATAAATCTAAATTTATTATTAAAGAAATATTCTTGAAACCATTACACTGACATTGGAATTTATTCCATCAAAGCCGAGATGGCGAGCAAAGAATCAATCTGTCATTAAATAAATCAATCAGAAACTTGCCTCAATAAGTAGCAAGGAAAACTCTTTCAATAAAATTTGATGTCTATAATCTTTCAAGTTATGTGTTCACCTCAACATGTAGAATTAAGATTCTTCTACAATCTAAGAACCCCTTTAAAAATCTTGCAATTACAATACTGAAAACATGAGATGCAATGTTTCTTTTTACAAAAGATTTTACAATAAAGCTCTATGAGGATCTTTCTAAAGATTCACTCTTTTCTCTTTTTCAAAAGAACACTTTGAAAATCTCTCTAAAGATATGAAAGTGAAAGAGCTATGATTTTCAGAACAATGTAAGATTTGTTTTTCATGAATGTGTTCTAACTCTATGAAAATATATTCATGTATGTTATTATGAAGCAATATGAAAAACTTGGGTTTACATACACTTATGTTTTCAGCTGTAGTTAATCGATTATCACTTAAACTTAATTGATTGATTATTCTTGAAAATACTAGAGAACAGAAATAGCAACAAAATTTTAATTGATTAAACTCATACTTAATTCATTAACGGATTCCCAAGAATTCAATGCTTAATCGATTAAAATATCTCTTAATTGATTATTGGTTTTACAAAAGATATTTCAATATGATATGAATCTCCTATAAGATTTATAAAAGTATGATGCATGACTTTGAATGATGTATGATTTAAAAACTCTTTTTAAATGCATATGAAATCCTACGATCTTGTATGTATGCATGTGCATGTAAATCATGTATGTATACATGTAAGTCTCATTTTAGTTATGATTGATTTTAGCTTGTGAGACTTCCATTAGGGTTCATCTTAGCCTAGATTCTTTCTAAGCAAACATCTTAAGACCTAATAAAGATATAAAATACTTAGCCTCTAGATCTTCTTAAATGTTTTTCCTTGTGTGAACTTGAGTCTTGACTTTGTTGTTTGTTGATTTGTTCATCCCCTCAAGCTTGTCCTTGATATACAATTCTTGTTGTCAATCTTTGTCTTTATCAAACTCTATATTTCATCAACATTTGTCTTCATCAAAATCTATGTGATACATACTTGCATACACAATATGCTCATTCATGCATGCTTGCATCTTCACATTCCACCACCTTATGTCGTGGCACAATTAATATAGTGGTTTGTTATCACCAAAAGAGGAATATTGAAAGCTTTAACACATACAAGATTAAATTATATGCATATCAATGTTTTTATGAAGACAACAACCTACAAGATGATTTACTGCGACATACAAGGACAACATGAAAGATGGTCCAAATACATGGTTGAAGACATTCAAATGGAAAAAACCCAAATCTTTATGGACCGAAGAAGAGAAAAAGATGGTCCAAATTAATCTTAAGGTAAAGAATATAATCACTCTACACTACCTGGTGATGAATTCTTTAGAATTTCTTCATTAGTGCAAAAAACACATGGGATACTTTACAAGTTATCCATGAGGGAAGTAAAATTAAGCATTCTAGGATAAACATATTGACGTCTGAATATGCATTGTGTTACATGCTACCAAATGAGAACATTATTGATGTTCAAGAGCTACTTGTTCATATTGTTAATCGTCTTGGTGGTTTAGGAAAAAATATTACAAATGATGAACTAACTAACAAGGTATTAAGATGTCTTGATAAATGTTGCCAATTTAAAGAGACTGCTATCTTGGAAGCAAATGATCTCTAAATCATGTCCATTATAACTTTATTTGGATATCTAAACGAACATAAAATGGAGCTTGGATATCTTACGCTACACGAAGAAACAAATAGGAAGAATAAGGGACTTGCTCTCAAAGCTATATAGTCAAATGAAAAGACATTAAATAGAAAGAGGAAGATGAGAGTTCCAATTCATTTGAAGTTGATGAAGTTGATATGAGACCAATCCTGAGAAAATATGGAAAGTTTCTAAATAAGAAATGAGGGTTTATAAAATGAGAAAAAATGTATACATTAACAGTGTAAATTTTTTATACATTGTCAGTTCATCATTTACTATTCATTTTTAATCATCATTGAAGAAACATGATGTTCAACTCTATAATACTTATATTGAATTACATGTTGAAATTAAGGATTTTTCTAAGATTCGTAATGAAAGAAAAAGGTATTTTGGCACACGAGGAAAATATTATTGAGCTTTACAATGAACTCAATTTGAAAAATGAAACCTTAAAGCTTATATATATATTAATTCTACATGTGATTATGCATCAAAAGAAGTTGTTAGCTTTCCTTGCAAAAATACAAGTGATTGGAAAAGGAAATGTTGATTTAAAAATTTCTCTTGCAAAGTTCATAATAGGAAATAAGAACTTAAACATTTTTCTTGTAAATCAAAATAGGGTTGGAAATATAACTGTTTTGGGATTCAACATTCATAATCATATAAAGGTGTCATTTAAAACACTAGTGGTACATTATTTTGCATATAATAATTTATCACCTACTTATCTCTATTGTGGCATTCATGGTATCACTTACAAATCATGTAATATTATAAAATATGGTGTTCAATAGTTGATTATATTTGATTTGTGATGGGGAAAAAACCAAAAGTAAACAAAAAAGGACCAAGACAAATTTTGTACCTCAATCCTCCAATTAACTCTCTATTGTAGATATGTCTTAAGATCCAATTGAGTTTATTGGTATTTGAATAATGGATTCTCGAGACATATGACCGGAGATTGAGAAATTTTGTTAAATTTTCGACAAGGAAAAAGGACATGTCATATATAGAGGCAACAACAAAGGTAATCAATTAAGACTAGGCCTTAATTGATTATTTGGTGCAACAAAATAAAATTATACTTTTGAGAATCCTCAAGAAAACAAAGGTCCCATCATATTTATTTTTTCTAATCATCTTCTCTAGTGTTCACACTCTACTTGATATTAGTGTGTTAATTAAATTAAAGATAAGAATGAGGTATTCTTTTATCTAGATTTTGTTGTTATTTTCACAAGAATGTGTTAATAAAATAACAAAATTTTCTCAGTTTTTCAAAGTAAACAAAAAAGATAGATTCGGGGAGAGGGATCGTCTATCTAGGAGATTCTAATCGTTGTAGGATACATAGAAAATAAGAGGTTATGAGGAGTCAACCAAGGTGAAACTTGTGAATAAAGACAAGGGGGGTCTTTGATGATTTGTTTGTATCAAAATATATCTTCAAATAGTAAAAATTATCAAATCAACCAATGGATTGGACATAGTGTTACTCTTGGCACGAACCAGTATAAAATCACCAATGTTTAATCTTTTCTTTTGATACTCCTTAATTTTAACATTTATATTTGATAATAAATTGAATAGTATATGAATTATTTACTCTAATATTATAATTTATTTGATCATTACTAGAATCAATAATTCATTCTTGAAGCTAATTATGTTTTCTAGTTTATGTTATAATTGATTATTATTCAATTAAGTTAGAATTAATATTGCATACTTAACCACAAGATAATTGATTACATGAAGTTACATAAGCTTAATTAATATGTCCAATCAATTAAGATTACTTAAAAAAATTATTAATTGAAGCAGCAAAATAGCCATACACCAATTCATCCTCCATTTGTGTGTAGAACCCTTGTAGATCAACAATTAATACTACTAGCCATGTGATGAATAGACTCCTAATTAGACCTATTCTAAAAAAGACTCCGAGCTTTACAAAGGAACAAAACCAAACATTTCATATTTTCATTCGTTTGGTTGGATATATTTTATCTTAAATAATGGAAGAGAACATTTGATAGAATTTGCTACAAAAGATGAAGTATGTATATTTCTTTTATATTTCTTGAATTGTAAAGCATGTACAATTTATAAGAAAATGACCATAACTATTGAGGAATCTATACATATTGAATTTGATGAAGCTAACTCCCAAAGGAAGGGAAAGATATTTATAATGATGTTTGAAAATTAGTGGGAAACATGTACTTTAAGGAACAAGTGATTAAATGGAATGTAGAACAATACTTTACAACAAGTCAACAAGTACATCAACAGTTCCCAAAATCTTGGACAACGATGAATGATCATCCTATTGTCAAAATCATGGGTCATATCAACAAAGGAATGGTGACTCGAAATCTATTCAAAATTTTAGTTTTGCAAGAGCTAAAGCAATTCGAACGGAATAAGATATGTGATCTAGTTGCTAATCCAAAAGATAATGCTATAATAGGAATTAGAAGTGTCTACTGAAATAAACTTGATGAGTCTGACCTTATCATTAGGAACAACGCTAGACTTGTGGCTTAGGCTACAACCAAGAAGAATAAATAGACTATAGTGAAACATATGGACCTACTAGAATAGGAATTAGAATGCATTTAGCATATGCATCATCTATGAAGTTTAAACTTTTTCAAATGGATGTGAAAAATGCATTTCTTAATGGTTTCATTTATGAAGAGATCTATGTTGATCAATCACCCAACTTTGAAATTTTTAATATATAAACCATGTTTTCAAACTTAAGAAAAATTTGTATGATCTTAAGCAAGCTCCAAGAGCTTGGTTTGATAGACAAAACAAGTTTCTTGTAGAAAATGTTGATACAAATCTCTTCATTAATAGAACTAAGTAAAACATTTTATTAGTACAAATCTATGCAGATGATATTATATTTGGTTATACTAACAATGATTCATGGATGAATTTTTCAAAGCTTATGACGAATGAGTTTGAAATGTGTATAATGGGAGAACTCGATTTTTTTTTTGGGTTTACAAATCAAAAAATTGGATGAGGGACCTTTGCTAATCAAGCAAAATATTGCTTAGATCATTTAAGAAAGTTTGATTTGACTAAAACCAAGGAAGCCACTAGTTTATAGGTACAATAATAAGTTATCTTGTATGGCTTTGTCAATAGCATTGCCTATGGTAATTATTGTTCTCAAATTTTATGGATGAAGGAATCTTTGCAAAATTATGATCTACAACTTTATCATATTTAAATTAAATGTTATAACACTAGTGTATTTAACTTCAGATATCATGTGAAAGAAATGATCAAGCTATAGCCGTCTCATCTATATATTTATGATCAAGATTACATAAATGTTATGAAGCACGAATTCGTCAAACACCCTCACGTGTCGGTGTTCGATACGTATCCGACACGGATATGCTTGGATTCGCGAAAGATACGTATCCATAGAGTATCCAAAAATTAAAAAAATAAAATAAAATAAATAAATATTAAGACACGTATTCGATTCGTTTTCAATAAAATATAGGATATATAGATTCGTTTTCAGTAAAGTATAGGATATATAGATTCGTTTCTAATAAAACAGGATAAGAGAGATTCGTTTCTAATAAAACAAGATAAGATAGATTCGTTTCTAATAAAACAGGATAAGAGAGATTCGTTTCTAATAAAACAAGATAAGATAGATTCGTTTCTAATAAAACAGGATAAGAGAGATTCGTTTCTAAAAAGTATAGGATATATAGATTCGTTTCTAATAAAACAGGATAAGAGAGATTCGTTTCTAATAAAACAAGATAAGATAGATTCGTTTCTAATAAAACAGGATAAGATAGATTCGTTTCCAATAAAACATGATAACATAGATTCGTTTCTAAAATGATTTAGCCAAAATACTTTACTGAAAACGAATCTATATTATCATGTTTTATTGGAAACGAATCTATCTTATCCTGTTTTATT
>NW_017716036.1:0-12391 GCF_001865875.1 Lupinus angustifolius
TTAGAAACGAATCTATATATCCTATACTTTACTGAAAACGAATCCATATATCCAATATTTTATTGAAAACGAATCGAATACGTGTCTTAATATTTATTTATTTTATTTTATTTTTTTAATTTTTGGATACTCTATGGATACGTATCTTTCGCGAATCCGAGCATATCCGTGTCGGACACCGACACGTGAGGGTGTTTAACGAATCCGTACTTCATAGCTGATATATATGTTACTAACTGTGAATTGTAATATTATATATGTTACTAAATTATTGTGTATAATACTAAACATGAATTATATTGTTATAAATTTTACTAATAAATATATATATATTACAAATTATGTATTGTATTTATTCGTGTTCATTCATTTTTCATTATAAATTATATAATTGTTATATTGGTTAGGACGGAATGGTTCGACCTTGACCAGGAAGCAGAGACAGTCCTGTACCACCACAACACGGGAGCTTTTCCAGGTCGTTCTGCGTCGTGTTAAAATAATCCTAAAATAGTTAACAGACACAATTCACTCATTACTCGCACAGAACTTGTAGAAAATCTAGCCTTCAAGAGAACCACCCTCTAGCTCATTGTCGCCGTCACCCTTGCTCACCGTCTCTGTCGCCATTGCTCTTGCCATCGTTAGTAAATCTTCTACAATTTGCACCGTGGATTTGAAAGTTGGAACAATGAAACTATCAAAGTATGAAATGGTGAAGGAAGTGTGAGGTGAAAGCAAATGAGTTTGTTTTAAAATTATGTAGAGATTAGAGAATGAAGGAAGTCTTTGGAAGTTTTTAACTTTCCATATTTTTTCATAGTTTTCAACTTTTTAACTTTTCACATTTTTTCATACTTTTTAACTTTTAACACTTTTAAATTCCAACTTTGTACAGTTTTAAAATGAGTATCTTCTAGCTTTGGCACGATCATCATCATATAAAGTATAAAGAAAGGGAAAAAAGTGGTCTTTTTTGTGTTGGTATTTTAATTCATTATATATACACATGAGGAGATATGTTTACATTAAAGTTAAAGTTAAGTTACATTAATTACACACTTAATCTTACTCGTTGATATTCTTAAATCCAAGAGACCAAATTAGTAAAACTTAAAAGTTATTTAATATTTATATTTTGCTCTTTCATTATTTATTTCATTCACTCATTTGATCGGTTGGATTTAAGAAAATCAACGGATGAGATTGAATGTAACTTAATTGTGGTATAAACAAATCTCTCCTCTTATCATGAGATAAGTTATCTAATCTAGTCACTAAAATCATGACATGTGTTATATTTAATCATTTTCTATAAAAATATTTCTGAAAATTAAAAAAATAGACATTTCATAGTTTTAGTCGCAAAAGGAGATAACGTATATCCTAGTATGATGAAATATTTTATTCTATATAAAATATTTTAATAGACAGTCTAACTAGTTAAAGCATATACATGACATCTTCCAAGTTGATGTCTAACTCGAATTTCATAACATTGATTACGAGTTTCGATTTTTTTACTCATCTATTTATGATTTATATTTTCTAACAATAATAATAATAACGTTTTTCTTTTAGAGACAAACAACGTTTTTTGTAATACATTTTGAACATTCAATTAATGCAAAATTAAAAAACATGACAATCATAAAATTGAACTAAACCATTCTAGAAAGATTCAATTCTTACAATAAAATATTTATGATTAATTGAGATGAACTAAACTATATGTTTGTGTTCCAGTTCTATCACTGAATTGCACACAACAAGAAAATAATCTTTAACTCTCAATATATATATATAAAGCCAAAACTTGAAATAACTTTTCTCATGGTGTAATTTTCATTTCCTATTTTGCCATTCACATTATTTAATTTTTACAAAAAAAACTATATAATCCTAAACCGCCACTACCAATACATTAATTAACCACATATCTCAACTTAAATTAAACATTATCATAAACACATAAAAAATATAATATAAATTACACCAAACACAACAAATACATTCCAATTCAAAAAATGAAATATATAAAAATTAAATATGTAGTATTACACAATATTCGTCGGCAGACCTAGTATATATAAAAAAAAATCTAAGGAACGTGGCATACTCTCTGACGACAAAAACTAAGAAACTGTATCCAACATGCTGTTCACTGTTTGGGCTTGAAAAGATTCCAATCTCTGTTTTTTAGCGGCTCATAATTTTAGTGTTTCCACATTAAATCACTTATATTTATCTAAACTCCAGTATTGTTGTTGTTTGAGTTATCTATGGCTTCTCATATTGCTTTCTTTCATGCTTCTCCTTTTTCAATACCAACCCAACAACAACAACGCATATTCTATCCCAAACACAGTCGTTTAATAATAAATGGACTCAAACCAACACCAACCACATCTTCTTCTTTCTTTCCATGTTCTACAGCAACCACAAAAAGAAGATTTTTTTCACAAGTGATTTCATGCTCTTATTCGAATGGCACAGAGCCTGGTTCCGCGGCGGAGGAGGAGGACGGTGTAAAGAGTGCCGAGCGCCTCCGTGAAGAGAAGCGACGAGCTGAACTGTCTGCGAGGATTGCTTCCGGAGAGTTCACTGTTCAGCAGCAACTTGGGTAATTAATCTTCGGTCTCATAATTAATTGTTGTAAGCCGTTTCGAATATTGAATGATTTATGTCCACCAAATAAGTCCCTATAGGGTGTGACCATTTTAATCTTCTGGAATCTGGACTTATCTGGTGACCATTTCCTTTGGGTGACTAATTTGGTGGTTATTGTATCTTTGGAGAACTAAATTGACATTTTACTCTAAATTTTTTTGCCCAAGTGAATAGACTCTATGGGGGAAGTTTTATCACACGATTATAAGACATACAATGTTATATGAGACTGAATGTTGGAAGATAAATTATTAACAAAGGAATAGACTCTTTGTAGCAAAATTAAGAAATGTTGTTTTGGATGAGTGAACATACTAAATAAGATAGAATTAGAAATGTCATCAGGGAGAAAGAAAGTTGGAGTAGCTCTAAGATACGATTACAATTGTGCTTTAGGTGGTTTGGACATGTGTGGAGGAGACTAGTAGAAGCCCCGTAAGGAGATTAGATCAAATGGAAGCTAGTCCAATTCCTAGAAGAAGAGGGAGACCAAGAAAAACCATAGGGGAAATGATAAAGAAAGACTTAGAGCTCAATATTTTATCAATTAACATGATTTATGATATAACATTATGACGTCGTTCGATTCATGTAGCCAACTTCACCTAGTAGGATAAAGTGGCTAGTTTGTTGCTGTAAAACTTAGGTGCTGTTTTAGGGGATTTATCCTTACAAGAACATAACATATTTCACTTTAAGTTCACGGAAAAATATAATATGACATTTCTTTTAGTGATACTTAACATTTGGAAGTTACTTTGGGGCCTAATAATCCGAGCCAAGGTGAAAATACTCATTTGGGGGTATAACTCTTCCAGCTTCATTCTGATAATGTATAGTTTGAACTGGATATAATCCAATAGTTATTTTTATTTATATATTTACTTATTAATGTCTGGTTTGATGTTTTGTGGGTTTGAACTAGTTTGCCTTCTATATTGAAGAAGAGCTTATTAACGGTGGGGTTGCCAAAGGAGGTTGTAGAGTTTTTATTCGGTTGGGGGGAAGGACGTGGTGGCTACCCCAAAATTCCTGAGGCAAAAGGGTCAATAAGCGCCATTCGAAGTGAGGCTTTCTTCATCCCCTTGTATGAACTATACCTCACATATGGTGGGATTTTCAGGTTGACATTTGGACCAAAGGTTAGTTTACTTCAGTTTTTAGCTTAAATTTAGTTAGCTTTTCTCTTTAAAACAACCCCGTGTATGGGATTAATGAGATTCCATCTTGGTTATCTTGCAGTCCTTTCTGATTGTATCGGATCCATCTATTGCAAAACACATCCTGAGAGACAATTCAAAGGCTTATTCGAAGGTAATCAACTCGACATTTAATAATGACTGTTAATGATACAATTGCTTTATTTCTCTGTCACTTCTATCGCATATTGCACATTATTTTGTTACTTGTCCATGTGCAGGGTATCTTAGCTGAGATCCTAGACTTCGTGATGGGGAAAGGACTCATCCCAGCTGATGGGGAAATATGGCGAGTTAGACGACGTGTTATAGTCCCAGCATTTCATCAGAAGGTTTTGTTGTTAGACTGATTATTTAAAGTCCATGTTGAATCATTTCCAACATATACGTGATGATATCCTGGCAGCAAAGGTCATGGATTGAACGGTTCCTTCTTAGATAAGGAATTTATATTAATACTTTATGTAGATAAGAATGTCTATCAACACAAACAAAACAACATATATACATTTTTCGCTGGGCAAATTGAGTTATTTGAAACTTTTCAAATCACTAATTGATGTCCATCATTAGAATGTCAATTGTGACATGGAAAAAATAGAGCAGCATCTATGATCTTATTCATTTTATGTAATGAGTAATCTCGAGAGTCGAGATGTTCATAGCTACCCATCTGTACTTATATACTTATTTCAAATCTCTGCGACAATTTCACTATCTTGTTTCTTGATTTTGTTTTTTGAATGTGATTATAGTATGTAACAGCTATGATTGGTCTTTTTGGGCAAGCTACTGATAGGCTTTGCAAGAAGCTAGATACTGCTGCATCTGATGGAAAAGATGTTGAGATGGAGTCACTTTTCTCACGTTTGACTTTGGACATCATCGGCAAGGCTGTATTCAATTATGATTTTGATAGTTTAACAAATGACACGGGTATAATTGAGGTATAATTTTGGAATTTTCGGCTTCCATTCTCTCATTTTTATGTCCACTGTTCTGGTTTGTAAATTGTCTTGCTCATTCCCAATCAGTTACTTTATATACAAGCTTCATAATTCTGTACTTTATCTAATAAGATCAGGCCGTTTATACTGTCCTGAGAGAAGCAGAAGATCGAAGTGTTTCTCCAATTCCAGTGTGGGAGATCCCAATATGGAAAGACATATCACCACGTCAAAGGAAGGTTGCTTCGGCTCTGAAATTGATCAATGATGTACTTAATGATCTGATATCAATATGCAAGGTAATAATATCATCAATATAACTAAATTATGTTATCAAAATAGGTTCTTATAAGATATATCCATGACTCTGCATATGATGCCACGTAGTTTGGATATTGTGCTTGATAAGTGGACATACACAAAGAAATACAATCATGAATGAATGCATGAGAAACTAGAGGTGGCACCATATGGTAGAATCTTACCTTAGATTGTTTGCCATAGCAGAACACGTAGTTTGGATATTGTGCTTGATAAGTGGACATACACAAAGAAATACAATCATGAATGAATGCATGAGAAACTAGAGGTGGCACCATATGGTAGAATCTTACCTTAGATTGTTTGCCATAGCAGAAATCATTTTAAAGAACTTAAACCTAAATGGGCTCTCAGAGAACGTAATTCATGACAGAAAAAAATGGTGTCATCTTAATCCTTGTAGGCAACCCCACCTTGCAGTGAAAGGTTTGGTTGTTGATGATAAATTTTTCTGGTGCAATAGCCGGCTCTTACATTTATATACAGTTCTGTGATTCATCAATTTCCTATCACAACTCTCTAAAAAAACTCCACCTTGCTAAACTCAGTGTTGGTTGCCATTGTCATTTGCAGAAAATGGTAGATGAAGAAGAGCTTCAGTTTCATGAGGAGTACATGAATGAAAAAGATCCTAGTATTCTTCACTTCTTGTTAGCATCAGGAGATGATGTATACTAGTTTTCTGTCAAATTGTGTTAGTTGTTGAAAAAATGTCTGTTAGTGCAAAATAATAACTTTTTGTAGGTGACAAGTAAGCAACTCCGTGACGACTTAATGACAATGCTCATTGCTGGACATGAAACGTCAGCTGCTGTTTTAACTTGGACCTTTTATCTTCTATCCACGGTAAAAGATAGTTGAGGTTCAAGGAAGAAGGAAATTATTTTTCCTTCTTGTCTATGTTGCTCATCCTTTCTATTATTTTTTGGTATTCCGTGGAAGTTTTTTTTAACAGAAGTCTGCAGGATTTTTTTTTTGGAAAATGATACTTCTGATGTACGTAAATTTAACAAAGTAGAAGTCACAATCACACATAGAGAGAGATATATTCTTCTAGTAATAGTTATGCATGTGAGCATTGCTGTTATTGAACCCTATACAGAAATGGATACAGTTTTTTTATGTTAATTTGTTTGGTGTAATATAGAAAATGAACAATTAATTTTTCATGCAGCAGTGGCTAATAGAATAATATACTTTCTTGCTTTTTTGATTGGCTGCAGGAGCCTAGGGTTATGTCCAAGCTCCAAGAAGAGGTTTTTTTCTCTATATTCTTACCTTCAGATTAATCTCAAATATACCATATTAGGTTTCTCTTGTCATAAAAATCTGATAATATATAATTTTGAATCATTGTCGGTCTAATTTTGACAGGTTGACTCTATAATTGGAGATCGACTTCCAACTATTGAAGACATGAAGAAACTCAAATATGCAACTAGAGTGATCAATGAGGTATAAAATTGACATAGTTCAAATACTGTTTAAACTGTGGATCTTCTATTGCTAGTGGTTGACTTTTCCTGATATGTTCAATATTCAGTCATTGAGGCTTTACCCCCAACCACCTGTGTTAATCCGTCGCTCTCTCGAGGATGATGTACTTGGAGAGTATCCTATAAAAAGGTAATTCCAATAATGCATTGTCTTTGCTATGTTTAGCTGGTTAAGGCATAGTATTTTCCATGTTTCTTGTATTGTTGTTATACTTTTGTTTGTTTATCTTCTACTTTATTATAGTATCAATTAGAAGTATGAGCTAAGAGCTCCAGGGTGTAGATTAAATTATGGCAACGTCTAGTAGGTTCAATTAAATCACACTAAACTTCTATCATTTTTTTGGAAAATATACTGACCCCCTTATTTTGAAATTTCATGGCTAGATAGACCCATTTAAATTCTTTCCTGACACATATAGGCCCTCCCTAAAATGAAAGACAAATCTAAGGGATCCTCGAGGGGAGTTCGATATAATTATTTTCTTTTGCTGCAATATATATCTAGAGTCTTCCCTTCTAGTGTATGGTTATGTGATTAATTCTATGCAGAGACGAAGATATCTTCATATCGATCTGGAACCTGCATCGTAGTCCAAAACAGTGGGACGATGCTGACAAGTTTGAACCTGAAAGATGGGCCTTAGATGGACCTAACCCTAATGAGACGAATCAAAATTTCAGGTATATTACCTGTATTTATTTATTAGTATGATTTTTAAGCCCTCTCGCTTCTGTGTTAAGGAGGATGCTGTCATATATTAGCAAGCACTTAATTCGTCAATCGTTCTTTCAGGTATCTACCATTTGGGGGAGGACAACGGAAATGTGTAGGTGACCTGTTTGCTACTTATGAGGTAATGTGATGTTATAGATTAACACTAACTGTGTGAGTTAGTTGGAGAACTTTACGATTATGTTCTGAACGGGTTCAGTTTTCTCAACACTAACAGCGAGCTAATGCTATATTGCCTATACTAATGATGATTTTTATTTTGAACTCCTTTGTGATTCTTATTGTAAAGACTGTAGTAGCACTTGCAATGCTTGTCAGACGGTTCAACTTTCGAATCGCGGATGGAGCTCCACCAGTAAGTTTGTTACTTTGTTGTGATGTTGTTTAAGATTTGATGAAGTCAAGAACCTCTTTTATTGATTTAAGAAATCGGTTTTAGCAAAACCTTAAGTTTTGGAATGGTGGTTTTAAAGTTGATTGCTTGACCTAGCCTTAACTATTGTTTGAGGTTGATGGTCCTGAAACATGAAATATTCAAGCTGATATTAAACTTGACATAATGTGTATATGAGGATCCAACTGACTCATTGTGCTCTCTTAGGTTGAGATGACTACTGGAGCCACAATTCATACAACACAAGGGTTGAATATGACCGTAACACGCAGAACAAAACCTCTTGTTGTTCCTTCGTTACAGGCGTCGTCGGCATTGGAAGTGGAACCATCTGTGAGCCCTTGAGATGAATTAAGTCAGAAAGGAGTTTTTCAGGCTTGGTCTTGATTGTTGGTGCAGTACATAAACCTTACATTATAGAAGAGTGAAGGGGAAAATGCAAGTTGTAGGGTTCCTTTTTATTTTTCAACTTTTTAACGTTTCTTGGCTGCTTATGTGATTAATGTAGCTAGATGTGAAACTTTATGGCCAATCCACCCCATTCCCAGGGGTCATTTTTTCAATGAAGAGTGCAAAAAAACCTTCAAAAAAAGGAATAGGGCAGAACATTAAATCTTTTACATTTTTAATTCTTGTTAAAAATAGAATTATGGATTATAAATTCATAAATAAATAAAAATGTTAAAGAGGGTGCACAAAATAAAATTTAATGCTGTCTGGTTAATCACTTATGAAGAAGCTACTAATGATATTAAAATATGGAGTTCATATCTTTGCAAATATCATGTGATAAAGAGTAATTTATCAGTTGTTCTAAGATCCCTGGATCATGTCTATGGTATATATCATACAAGATTGAATGTTAAAGGAGTAAGTAAACATGACGTATTCTATGTAGTAAATCAGAAAATATTGGATTATTGAGAAATATTTCTGTGCAACAATTTTATCATATTAGGTGGGGTTGGTCAGATTAATTTATATTAGTATAGAAAACATAATACCTCATGTAATAACTATATCTAATGTGATTTATGGACATACCACAAAAAATTAATGTTGTCAAGAGCTATTGCATTTGTAAACTTTGGGGAATTGTAAATTGGGCACAGTCTTACACTTGACTTTGTTTCTGAAATTAGTCACATTCCCATACCACAACAATATGTTGATCACTATTTAGGATTTGTTTGGGAGTTGAATTTTGGAGGGGAAGGAAGGGAAATGGAAGGTTTGGGAGCCATGAAATACACTTGTGAGATGACTCTCAAGCCTTCCCTTTCCCTTTCTTCCCCTCCAAAATCCAACTCACAAACATACTCGTAGAGTCCCAGTAAATAAACTACCTTTTAAGAATGAGGGAATTCACTAGTAGGCCTGCAAATACAGTGAAACATCTGCAAATTATCCAGTTACTTACCTGCTCTCTATATGCCAATATAGAAATCAATAAGTGAGTATAAGTGAAAGAGTGTTAGGAAGTAAGTCTCATATCACATGTTTTATTCACATAGACAGCGTTTAATATTTATTTGGTTACTCCTCGTTTTATCAATTAGAACATTTAAATGCTCAGCAAGATAAGTAGTATGACCTGCAGAAGTTAACATACATTTAACAATCCCATACTATCAGCTAATCTTATAGTCATTTCTATCCTCTCCCAATTAAATGAATTAAATTCTTTTCAACTTTCTATTAGCAGTTCCAATGTTTCTTTAAGATTTCACAGGAGTGACAGGATTTAAATTCTTAAATTCTATCTCACATCTAGATTTTGGTTACACCTTTTTTTTGTTGCAAATTTAAAATACAATTCTTATCACACAGGTTATTTACTTTGGTGGTAAGGTTGCATTCATATTAATGTGATCCTAGGGGTACCCTACAATTGGTAAAGCATCTTAGGTTCTTTGTGAACCAAACCTTGATATTATCAAGAATTGCTAATTATTGGATAAGCGCATTGGCTTGTAACTCACTTGAGTGTGATGCCTCTTAATTCTATCAATTATTCTCCTCCTTATTAATGATGAATTTCCACCATGCATGTTACTTTGGACTCTTCTAGAGTTGGAAAAAATACTCAAAATGATTAGTAATCAAATAATGGAAAATAAGGAGAGGAATTGATGGGATTAAGAGACACTATACTCAAGTCGGTGATAAGCCAATGCTATCGCACAAGAAGTAACATTTCTTAATAAGAGAATCACTCTCCTACATAGCATAAACCTAATATCTATTAGGTTTATGGTTATCCTTCAAATTTTGACTCTTCACTTGGGTTAGTTTGGGAGTTAGATTTTAGAGAGGAAGGAAAGAAAATGGAAGACTTGTGAGCCATAAAATACACTTATGAAATGACTTCCAAGCCTTATATTTTTCTTCATTCCTCTCCAAAATTCAACTCCTAAACTAATCTTTAATGGAGAGACAAATACTATAAAAAACAAAAGAAAACATAACATGGTAAAACATTCTTACCTTTTTATATATAATAGAATATCATTTTTATCACTAAAAATACAAATAAAATCTAGTGCACTGAACCTAGTGTTTTCTGATCACATAGTGAATGTTATTTAGCAATTGTTAGACACACACGGGCAAAAAAAACAACTCTTAAACACCTCATAATGAAATTAGAAAAAAAAAGTAAAATCAAATTTGGGGCTCACATCCACAATTTTACAAAAGGATAATATTAACGGAATTCTAAAAAATTTATGTCCTCATGTATCAAGTCAATCAAATTTTATAGACGAATGTAAAAATATTAATTTTTATTATTATAATTTTTTTTAATTAAATGATATTTTCTAATTGGATGGAGACATCAAATAAGACAAAAAATGGGAATAAATGATTATTATCCTAGTATTAATAAGGATTCATGATATTCGGGCAACGACCTTTATCCCAAAAACAATTATATAAACTTAAATCAATCTTATTTATTTTCATTTTATCAATTTTTTAATCATTTACATTATCTCAATATCTAAATCTAAGAGTGTTTAGAATAATTAATTAAGGGAAATCAAGGAATATCTCAGTCCCTCATGAGGATTATGTCACATTATCTTATTCTTAATCAATTATTCTTTTACATTATGCTTGTTGTGTTGTGTTGTGTTTTCTTATAATATATCTGCAAGTTGTAATAAGTATGTATGAAGTTCTAGTGGGGCGGGACAATCAAGTTCAACTGAAATACATCCTAAGCCATGAAGAACTTTTCGTGCAAAAAGAAGACAACAATGAGGAATAGTAATAGAGTTTATAGAGAAACAGGAGCGACTTTGAATCATGGTTGAACAAGATAATAAGCCTCTTAAGGACTATGCGACACCCAATGCTTGTGGTCTACGAACTAGAATCATAAGTATTGCAGATAAAGCCTAAGCCACAAAACAACAAAGAGCAGCAGACCAAGTTCAACAAGGAGAAGCAGACCAAACTCAGCCAAAACAGATGGGCCATGCCTAGGCCAACTATTCAGCAACCAGCAGACCAAGATAAACCCAAGTCAACTGATCATATAGTCCAGCCAAAAACAGACCAAAACAGTCCAAACCAATCCAAGACCAAGAAAGATGCATCAATCTGACTCACACAAGCACAACCATTCTGGCCTAGGATGCACCTCTACTTTAGCCTTTTTTGGTTAGCCTCTTTGCACATGTTAATTGTGCTAATTGTGTATTTTACTTTTGGAATATTATAGGTAAGTTCGTTAGAAATGGCTTATTCATTCTTTTTGGTTCTTTAAAGTGATTCTTGTGAGTTTTCTTGTAACATAAGTATCACACTTGCATTGTATAAATATCCCTAGTGGGATCCATTATTAAATGAGAAATCTATGGGGTATATTCACTAAATTCAAGTAATATGACATTAGGAGCAATATTCTAAATACTCTACTCACCATTCCTCTCAAAAAACTCCTTCTTCACCCTTCTTCCATTTTCCAAACAATCAAAGCATGGCAGATTCATCAAGCATTGAGCAACCAAGGGAGACACAACTCACTCCCAACATCAATGACATACAGAACCCCTATTACCTACACTCTGAAGAAAGCCCAGAGTCTATTCTAGTTATACCACCATTGGATGGAACAAATTATGACACTTGGAGTAGATCAATGAGGAGGGCATTGAAGTCAAAGAATAAATATAAATTTGTAGATGATACAATCACAACACCAAACACAACAGATCCAGAGTTTGACACATGGGAGCATTTTAACACCATGATAGTTTCTTGGATAACAAGATCTCTATCTCCTCAAATCTCACAAAGCATAGTTTATATTGAAAGTGCCTAAGAATTATGGAGAGACTTGAGGGAGAGATTCACAAAGGGAGACTATTTCCATCTCTCAAATATCCTACAAGACTTACACTCCATGAAGCAGTGGGATAAAAGTTTGTCAAGTTTTTTCACTGACTTGAAAACTCAATAGGAAGAACTTGAATCACTTAGTTCAATCCCTTCCTGCCTATGCAACAATAAGTGCACATGTGGAATTCTTAATACAATCAAGGCATATCGTGACAATGAGTATGTCATATGCTTTCTTAAGGGCATGGTCTTTTATTTTTAGCAGTGCGAGTATAACC
>NW_017716037.1:0-281 GCF_001865875.1 Lupinus angustifolius
AAGCATTGATATTCCTCTGCTCATGACATCTTCAGGCAGATAGAAAAGGATGGGGGAAAGAGGATCACCCTGCCTAACACCTCTACAACAGCTGAAAAAACCCATATTTTGGCCATTAACATTGATAGAAAGTTTAGCAGAATGCAGAATGTTGCTTATCCATTTGGTAAATGTTTCAGAGAAACCAAAAGCCTTCAAAGTATCAATAAGGAATCCTCAATCCATAGTGTCAAAAGCTTTAGTTATGTCAAGTTTGATTGCCAAGTTTCCACCAAATGTTT
>NW_017716038.1:0-636 GCF_001865875.1 Lupinus angustifolius
GACCAAAATCTAGTATTTATTACATCCATATTGACCTTTGGTTCAGCAATGAACAGAAGATCAGGTTTATTTGACAAACAAAGCTTTTTTAGGACAAGCCTTGTTTTATTATTTCCAATTCCTCTACAATTCCAATACAATACCTTCATTGAGAGGCATTAGGGTATCCACCCCTGCGGGTAAAATGCACTTTCTCAGACATCTCTTTTTTCTTTAGCTTTTTCTTTTGAGCTTTCGAAAGCACAGGAGAGAATTGACTCTCTTCATTATCTTCAATCACCACTTCATCATCTGCCCAGAGTCTTCCAACAATTTTGTTTTCCTTGGCAGCAATTTGATTGACCATTTCCTCACTTTCTTGGACTATGAATTCTTCAGAGTCCCTTTGTTCCTGAAATGTAGTGTTTTCATCAACTGTGTTTTCCACCCTAGAGGGAGTCTCCTCCTCAGAGGAAGCTTGAGAGCCATTAGAGGGGGACAAGACAATCTTCTCAAAGTTATCCAAATTCCCGACCTCCCTGTTGTCAATCTCCAAGTTGATCACCAACTCACTTTCCTTTACATGATTCTTAGTTTGTGAAGATGTTGCAGGCTTCCTTAGAGGCTTTGTTATTTCCTCTACTAAATCTTTTTTAG
>NW_017716039.1:0-642 GCF_001865875.1 Lupinus angustifolius
ACATGGAAGTTAAAACTCAGGATCCTGGTAGCATACCAAATATAGTAAAAAAAATAAACAGAATGTGATAAAGATCATTAATATAAACTTAAATCCATTAGTGATATTCCTTGAAATATTAACGCAACGAAATTAGTGCATGAATCACATTCACCGTTCATTTTACATCTTGTTTGCCTAGGATTGTTACTGGTAGTGAGAACTGAGAAGGTAAGAAATGGGTTACCAAAACTTGAATCTAAGTACCATTAGGTTCATATATACCCATTTTCAGCTCTTCGAGTTAATTATATACACTTTTTATCATTAATAGCAGGTTTAAGGAAGTTCTAATATAATGCTTTACTCTTCTGGACTTCAAAGCATACAAGATTGAAAAGGAGAAGTTGTGAGAAAACTAGGATGATTTCTTTTCCCTTTCCTTTTTCAAAACTGGAAATTTCTTCTACACATTAAACCAATAATGACTATTAATTTGTTAACGAGATTAAACCAATTAAATTTACATTCCCATTAACATAGTTAACTAGAGTTTATGAAATATATATACTAGTACATCAATCCACTACATGAGCATTCGTATGATATTTATAATGTTTATAATTATTGCAAGATATAAAAAGGAATTGAACTGAATATATA
>NW_017716040.1:0-280 GCF_001865875.1 Lupinus angustifolius
TATATACTATTTTTTATTAGACTTTTTTCTCTACTTTATTATTTTTTTATAATGAGAGATAATGTTGAATATTTATAACCTTTAAAAATTAAAAATTCTCAATCATTATCACTCATCCTATTTATTATTATTATTGCCTTAATATTAGTAGCTTTACAATAGAGACTATCTTACTTATCCTTTAATATAATTTATTTGCAGTCTAAACGAATTCATAAAATGTCTTATCAAAGATTATAAGTATTTTTAAGAAACAACTGGAACATGATAAAATTAATTT
>NW_017716041.1:0-1214 GCF_001865875.1 Lupinus angustifolius
GTTTTGTTGACAAACTTTTTTTTTTGTTTTCCCACGAGTATCATTGCATCGGAGTCAATCCTGTCCGAGCCGGGAACATCCACATGTATGTGAGGCTAACTATCTCAGCGAATATATTTTCTATCCACAAAATTCGAACCCGAGATATTGCTTAAAGGGAATTAAATATGTATCACTTGATTCAACCATGGGTAGTTTTGTTGACAAATTGAAACATCACTATCATCGATATTCATTTATTATTTATATACAAGGAAAGATAATAATAAAATATAATTTTGCAACTACATACTTAAAAGATACAATTTAAATAACATATATTCTATTGAAGTACTTTTAATTATAATATATTCATTAATGCAATTTATCAAACTTACTTTTATGAATACCTAATTCCCCATAACCCAGTTTACAAACCGTATGCCATACACACCCTAGCTTGGCAATTTCTGTTCATATTTTAATTCATAAGAGTTTTAATTCCAATAAAATTGGTTTTTAATTTTTACACGAGAATAGTATTTGCAATTTTCCCTATCAAGTTATAGAGAACCAAAGTTCTAATGAATAACAGTATAAAACAATTTGTGGTATTGGATATTTGGGACAAATTCAGGTGAGTCTCTAATGGAAAACAGAATTGCTTCTTTACTTTCATTTATCCTGGCACACAGCTTCTAGCCAAACTCAGCAATTCTGTACATAAGTACGTGAAGATTAAATATTTAACTATCATAAACTTTAGACTCGTGTTATTTGGATATTAAATTTTGAACATTGTACTTAGTATGGTATGCATTTATTATGTGGACATCTACTGTCCCACAATAGTGTACCACTTGATGTGCCACTACTTGTGATTTGTCAGAAAAATAATTAATTATTAAAATTTTAATTTAAATATATTTTTTCAACCAATCACAAGTAGTGGCACATGAAGTGGCACTCTTTGTGGGATAGCAGATGTGCTCCCGCATTTATTATGGAAAAGAATCCTAGATAAATTGTTGTTTTTGTACTTATATTGAAAGGTTAAAAAAATATCATTATATCTTAAGGATAGTAATATCACATCAATATATTTTTATATTTTTTTTTTATGTATTTGTCTCTTCTACCAAGGATCCTAAATCATTTATTATATCTTTCTCTAACATTTTATATTCTTTATGAGACAAGGCTAGCAAGTCGTGAATAGGGATCACCTGTCCCTC
>NW_017716042.1:0-1443 GCF_001865875.1 Lupinus angustifolius
TAAAAGATTACAATTGTATTCCTTGCGTATATAGGTGACAAATGAATGAATTTGAATTTGGATCCAAATACATGAAAAGTACTATATGAGAAAACCATTATTTCAATAAAGCATTTGTTAATATTTTTTTTAAAAATCACCTTTAAAGTTCATTTTTTAAAAAATGTATTCTAATTTTTCTAATTATTAATCTCACTATCATGTGACCAAGTGCTATTAAGAATGTATGTAACTATCACAATTTAATATAAAATCAATGTGAGAATGAGAAACATATACAAAAAATTTAAGAGTTGAGATAATAAAGGGAATTGAAAAACAAAGGAGTTATCATGTTTGTGTTTTCGATCGATTTAATATCCATCTAAATGGATATATACGTGAATATCTATTGGATATAATGTATGAATTTGAATTCATTCACTATTAAAACTATCTAATGAATTATATTCATTTAAATTCATTAACTTTAGTGGATAAATTTGGATGAGTTTAATTTTCTTGGATTTGAATGTATTATGAATTATGAATAATTTTGTTCCCTTTACATGCAAAGGTACTCAATATAGTTGACGTAAATAAATTTGGAGGGATTTGTGAAAGTACAAAAAGATGGTTGAGTAGTGTTGTTTCACTTAATTTTGGAGGTTTCAATATAATTTACATTAAATGTTATATTAAAATAATTATAAATGATATATTAAAAAAGAGTAATGATATAGCATTCTATGAGATCATCCTACAAATCTATCTACCCATAAAATCAAGACAACTATATGCTCACTGCCATGCCCTCCTCCTCTGAAATCAAGAATGTTGTCTTCTCAATGAATGGTGATGGGCCCCCTGGCCCTGATGGTTTTGGTGGCAACTTCCATCATGCTTTCTGGGACATTGTTAAGTTGGATGTGTGCAATTCTGTTGGCCAATTCTTCAAGCATGGTTGGATTCTTCCCAACTTGAAATCCAACTCTGTTATCCTAATACCTAAGTCTAAGGAAGCTGACAAAGTGGAGGATTTTAGACCAATAGCCCTGGCCAATTTTCAATTCAAGATAATCACCAAGAGCCTAGCTGTCAGGCTTGCCATAATTGCCCCTAAAATTCTTTCCACTCACCAAAGGGGATTTATCAAGGACATGAAAATTCAGGACTGCATTTGCATTGCCTCTGAAGCAATTAACCTGCTTGATCATAAAGTCTTTGGAGGCAATCTTGCAATCAAGTTGGACATCAGGAAAGCTTTTGACACAATGGATTGGTGCTTCCTATTAGTCACTCTCAAGGCCTTTTGTTTTTGCAACCAATTCTGCTCCTAGATCAGAGCTATCCTTCAATCTGTTAGAATGTCAATCATTGTCAATGGTCAAAGTGTGGGATTCTTCAATTGCAGCAGAGGGGTTAGTCAAGGTGACCCCCTTTCTCCTTTACTTTTTTGCATTG
>NW_017716043.1:0-715 GCF_001865875.1 Lupinus angustifolius
TAGGGGACCCTCTAGTGGAGCTGTTGGATATTCCCTCTCATATTCACTCTACCTTGCACGTTAAGGTTGCTGACTTCATAGATAACTCTAACTGGATCATACCTAATACTTTAGCCACAAGGTACCCTATGATCAGTAGGAAAATTGCTTCTACTATAGCCTCAGAGGGCATGGACAAGCTGGTTTGGAGTAACTCTAANTGATCAATAGGAAAATTGCTTCTACTATAGCCTCAGAGGGCATGGACAAGCTAGTTTGGAGCAACTCTAATGATGGTAAGCTATCTCTAAAAGCTATCTTTGCTTGTGTGTGTAATCCTGATCCTCCTTCTGGCCTAAAGCACATCTGGTCAACACACATTGCCCCTTCGAAGTCTTTCATCCTCTAGAGAATATGGAAGAATCATATGCCAACTGATGAAAATATCCAGAAAATAGGGTGTGACATTGTTTCCATGTGTAGCCTCTACAGAGCCAATAATGAAACAACAGAGTACCTCTTCTTGCAGTGCCCCTTTGCTGCTTATCTGTGGTCTTGGTTGAGGGATGTTTTCTCAAATTCCCTGGACTTCTCCTCAATTAATAATATCTTGGCTTTCTCCAAAACAGTTTGGAGTCCTTTGCTAAAACATGTGTCCTTAGCCTGTATTATCCACACAATTAGCATCATTTGGTACTGTAGAAACCAGTTAAGGTTTGAAGGCAGGAAAATATCT
>NW_017716044.1:0-1061 GCF_001865875.1 Lupinus angustifolius
CATATTGAAATTTTTCAATGTCCCTCTTAATTATAGCAAGGCTTCTTCATACTCTGAGGTGATTTGGAAAAGGCCTACTTGGGGTGTGCTTAAAGTTAATACAGATGGCTCTGCCCATGGTGCCCCCGGTCATGCAGGAGGAGGAGGTATTTTCAGAGATCATCATGGAAATTTCATAGCTTGTTTTGCAACCTATCTGGATATTAACAATGCTCTGTTTGTTGAATTGCGTACGGCAATCCTTGCTATTGAGATAGCTAATCACAAAGGTTGCAATAACCTTTGGCTGGAATGTGACACAACATTGGTGGTTAGTATTTTCAAAGGGTCAATCAATCCTCCTTGGCAATTACATAACAGATTTGTTAGATGCAAGCTTCTCTTGGGTAATATGAATTTCAACATCTCTCACATATTCAGAGAAGGGAACACTTGTGCGGATAAGCTTGCTAATCATGGTATTCATACTAGATCAAGCACTTGGTGGAATATTATGCCTAGTCTAATTTGCTCTGAAGTTGTGAAAAACAGGGCAGACTTGCCTGCCTATAGATTTAGGATTATGTAATGCTTGGCTATTTGGCCCCTTTTTAATACATATTGGTGTAAGGCACCTTTGCTTAAAAAAAAATATCTACCCATAAATAGTAGTATGTGTTACTTTATGATGCATGTTACTATTTTTATAGTGTATAAAAATTTATAAGATGATATATCACTTTACATTAAAAAAAACAATAAATGTTAGTATAAAATAGTAATAAATGTTATATTAAAAACATTAAAAGTTAATATAAAATATTAATAAATGTTATATTAAAAAATAATAAAGGGCAATATTAAAATAATGATAAAATTTATTGTGTGAATGAATTATATTCTTTTAAATCCATTAACTTAAGTTAACATATTTGAATGAATTTAATTTTATTACATTTGAATGTATTGCATTTGAATGTATTGCAAATTATGGATAATTATGTTTCATTTGAATGTAGGGGTACTCAATATAGTTTATGTATATAAATTTGAAGTGATTTATGAAAGTACAAAAAAGACAT
>NW_017716045.1:0-377 GCF_001865875.1 Lupinus angustifolius
AGTTGTAAAAAGCGGCTATTCTAACCGCGACCCCTATTCAACCCCCCCCCCCCCTTCTAGGTGTATTGTAACCACTAATACCTAACATTAATATAAAATAATAGTAAATGTTCTATTGAAAATGTAAATGGAAATATTAAAATAATGGTACATCTTATATTGTATATGAGTTATATTCATTTAAATTCATTAACTTTCAAATGAGTAAAATTTTGATTCTTATGAGAAACACTTGTTGGGAGGGACAATCACGCATACTGAAAGAGATTAGTTCCTTATTCAAAAGAGTTAGAAAATACACTTGGTACTTGGAAGTATCAAAAAATCCATTTAACTTTAGTTATGAATTTAATTTTCTTGGATTTGAGTATGTTATG
>NW_017716046.1:0-649 GCF_001865875.1 Lupinus angustifolius
ACTTTCAAATGAGCAAAATTTTGATTCCTGTGAGTAACACTTGTTGGGAGGGACAACCACACACCCTCAAAGAGATTAGTTCCTTACTCGAAAGAGTGAGAAAATACCATTGGTACTACCAAAAAATGCATTTAACTTTAATTACTAGATTTTGATGAATTTAATTTTCTTGGATTTGAGTATGCTATGAATTATTAATAATATGCCTTCTTTGCACGCAAGGGGTACTCAATGTAGTTTATGTATATAAGTTTAGAGCCATTCGTGAAAGCACAAAGAAGATGGTTAGGTGATGTAGGTTCACTTAATTTTAGTAGTGTCAATATAATTCACATTAAATTTTATATTTAAATATTTATAAATGGTAAATTAAAAAAGAGTCATGATATATCATTCTACCATATTATCCTACAAATTTTCATACCAACAAAAAAAATAACATTTGTTACTTTTTGATACATGTTACTATTCATGTGGTGTAGAAGAATTTGTAGAATAATATATAACTTTACGTTAAAAAAACATTAAATATTAATATAAAATATTAATAAATGTTATATATTAAAAATAAATAAATGGCAATATAAAAATAATGATAATTTTATATAAAATATTAAATACTATAATAGTCAAATACAATTTTTATAAT
>NW_017716047.1:0-3739 GCF_001865875.1 Lupinus angustifolius
GTGTTGTCAAAAAAGTGGCTTGCCCTTTATTGTACTTCCTAAATTTAATCATCGGTTGTAGTGAGACATAGAGGAGGTATATTTAATGATACTTTATTCTGAATCTCGGATCAATCGAAATGTTATTTTTTTTAATTTTTTATTCATGTGTTAAAATGTGATTAACCTAAAACAGTAAATAAAATATCATAGAGGATAAGTAATCTCTATCTGATTTAGTGTGACTAGTAATCTCATCTAATATTNNTTTTTTTGGTTTCCCACATATATCCCCTTGTAGGTCCGGTAATAAGTCTTTCCAATTACGAAAATCAACTACTTCTTCCATATCGTCTACAAAACAATGAAATTGTGCTTTGTTAAGCTTTCTGTTCAGGAATCAATAACTAATATGACATTCATATTATTCGGAGAGATGGTTTAGGGTTCTTCCAACTTTCTGGGAACTCTGCTCCAAAAAACTTGGATCGGTTTTATCATGACAACTGAATACAGACCATGGAGCTTTCTTGATGGAGTCAACAAGGAAGGGAATATGAAATCGAGAATGCTTGAAAATCCACCAAATACACCGAAAAAAATCTTTTCCCAAGTATTGGGGCATACATGTGACATAGCCTCTTCTCAACTCCCCCAACCTTGTATGAAGGGAGATGTGGTAGCCATTAAAATACCCGAAGCAGAATACCAAGCGGGTTTACAAAGGTGTAAATCTCATCTTCATGGTAGAATCATTCTAACCAAGGGGGACACTCCATTGAAGTTCCTAGATCTGAAGCATAAGTTTTCTTCTCTATGGAATATGGTTGGTAAATGGAATATGTTATCCTTAGGCAAAAGATTTTATGAGTTCTCCTTCTCCTCCTTGGAAGACATGAGGTTGATCTGATCTTCGGAAACATGGAACCTTAAGCCTAGTATTTTAAGATTATTTCTTTGGACACCAGATTTTAATCCACATCTGCAAAAACAAACTCATTCTCAATCTTGGATTAGAATTCTGGGTTTACCTCAAGAGTATTGGAGCCCGAAAATAATTATTTTTATTGCGGGTGGTGTTGGCACACCAATTTCTATGGATGGTGCAACAAGTAATAGAACATTTGGGCACTTTGCAAAAGTGTTAGTGGAAATCAACCTTAAAGCAGATTTGCCTGATCAAATCCTGGTTGAAAGAGAAGGCTTTGCTTTCTTTGTTAATATTGAGTATGAAAATTTACCTGAAATCTGCACTGGATGCAATACCATTGGCCATCTAATTTCTAGCTGTAGAAAAGTGACAAAGAGAACCGAGGAAACATCTAAGGTTAGACACAAGGATCATAACAAGGCATCACATCCTTTCAAAACAAAGGATACAATCAGGAATGATATAGTCATCAATGACTTAACCATTGATCTAGATATTGAAAATAGGGAAAATATCAATATGGAGCACTTAGAAAAAGTTGATCTTACTCCAGAAATATTTCTGAGGAGAGATCCTAGTATGGAAGGATTAAACACAGTGCTGCTGGATAATGCTTTGGCTGATAAAGATTTCACCCTGCAACAAGAACTGGAAAATGAGTTTATTGTGCAAGAGACTGCAGACATATCAAATCCTATTGTGGCTAATGACATAAGGATTGTAGGGAGACTATGGGTTGATGAAGAAGATGTGGAGGATGAAGTTGAAAGAAGTTTCATGCCAGTCTTGAGCAAATCTCAGAAGAAAAAATTGAAGAAAAAGGACAACAATGACAGAGTTCATTTCACCCGAAGGGGCAGGCATTCAAACAGTGTTCACTACTGGAATTGTAGAGACTTTGGAAACCTTAACACAAGGTTAGTTTTAAAGAAATTTTGTAATTCTCACAATCCTGACTTGGTTTTCTTAGCAGAACCTTGGATTTCTGCTGATTCAATTAACTCCAAATTCTGGAGGGAGTTAAATCTGAAGCTTTTTGCTATTAATAAAAGACAAGACCAGCTATCCAATATTTGGGGGTTATGTAAGGTTGGGTTGGATCCTGTGATCATCTCCAACTCAGACAAGTAGATCTCTATAGCTATTAATATTGAGGCCATTGATCTCAACTTAAGTGCTATATATGCTCACACGAATTACAATCAAAGAAGGTCTCTTTGG
Source organism: Lupinus angustifolius (assembly GCF_001865875.1). Lineage (NCBI taxonomy): Eukaryota > Viridiplantae > Streptophyta > Magnoliopsida > Fabales > Fabaceae > Lupinus > Lupinus angustifolius. Next base: position 2,132 of record NW_017716047.1, read on the forward strand.
TTTGATTTACAATCTCTAATTCATACTCATCCTGGCCCTTGGTGTTGTATTGGAGACTTTAATGTAATTTTGGGTTCTCATGAATGCAAAGGTTCTAGATTGCCTGTTAGGCTTCCTCCCAGAGAATTCAAAGCTTTTTCTGATGGGTCAGACCTTATCCACTTACCAACTACAGGTAATCCTTTCATCTGGTCTAATAGGAGAAGGGGTCTATCTCTAACTAATAAAAGGTTAGATAGAAGTCTTTGTAATGAAGACTGGATTTCGGCTTGGTCTCAAATCTCTTACAGCACCCTGCCAAGGATCTCTTCTGTTCATCATCCTCTATTATTGTGCTCTGAATTGTTCAAGCAGCAGAGGTTATCTCAGTTCAAATTCCACAAAATGTGGACTCTCCATGAGGACTGCATAAGAACTATAGCTGAGTCTTGGAGAAACAGAGTCTTTGGCTGCCCAATGTTCATCTTAGCTCAAAAGCTCAAAAATCTTAAACAAGTGCTTAAGGCTTGGAACATAGATATTTTTGGTAACATTCATCTCAATGTGAAAATTGCTATGGCTGTAGTGGAGTCAATTCAGAATGCTAACCATCAAGAGGACTTGAGGGAGCAAGAGGATGAAGCCCAAAGAATCATGTTGCATGCTCTTAATGTGGAGGAGCTTTTCTGGAAAGAAAAAGCTAGGTGTGATTGGTATACTTATGGAGACAGAAATACTTCCTTCTTTCATAAAACTACTAAAATCCGCCAAGCCACTAAGGGAATAAATTTCTTGAATGTGGGTGATACAATCCTGACTAGCAAACAGGATATTGATAATCATGTCCTTCATTATTTTGAAGAGCTTTTTGCAACTGAGAATGTGACTTCCCTCTCTCCTCTGATCAACTCAGTTATTCCTTCTTCTATAACTGAGTTGGAAAACTAGATGTTAACAAATCCTCCTTCTATGCAGGAAGTCAAAGGAGTGGTTTTTGCCATGAAAGGGGATGGAGCTCCAGGCCCTGATGGCTTTAGTGGTTGTTTCTACCAAACCTATTGGGATATTGTTGGTGAGGATGTTTATAATTTGGTGATGCAATTTTTCAATAGAGGTTGGATCCTTCCTAATTTGAATGCTAGTAATCTGGTTCTCATTCCTAAATTTCTTGGAGCTAACAAGGTTTAGGATTATAGGCCTATTGCTTTGGCTAACTTTCAGTTCAAAATTATAACCAAGGTGCTTGCTGATAGACTAGCCATGATTGCCTCTAGAATTGTCTCTCCTCAACAAAGAGGTTTCCTAAAAGATAGACACATATTAGACTACATTTGCCTTGCTTCAGAAGCAACCAACCTGCTTGACCACAAAATTTTTGGTGGCAATATGATCCTTAAGCTTGATATTAAAAAAGCCTTTGACACAATGGATTGGAATTTTCTTCTAACCACTCTTAAGGCTTTTGGTTTTAGCCAACAATTCATCACTTGGATTGATATGATTCTAAAATATGCTAGACTATCAATCAATATTAATGGGCAAATTGTTGGATTTTTTGGTTGCAAAAAAGGTGTGAGGCAGGGTGACCCTTTATCCCCTATATTATTCTGCATTGCTGAAGATGTCCTC
>NW_017716048.1:0-3966 GCF_001865875.1 Lupinus angustifolius
ATTCAACTTTTAAAAAATACAAAATATCTAATATTTATTTAGTGTATGAATATTGTTTATTGAGTTTAATATTTATATATTATACATATATTTTTTATGTGTTATTGCTTGTGACGAGTTAGAAAATATTTAAAATTTAAATTTAAATATTATTTTTAATCAATCACAAACCCTAGTACTTAAGACATGTGCTCATATTACACCCATGGAAAGTGATATTGACAAGTGTCATATTGCATGAGGCAATTATTTTATACATAGTACTAGATATTAAGATACTTAAAAATTATGTTTTCATCATCAAGTACATATAATTTGAAGAGTCTATTGGCAAGTTGAAATTTGAAGGGAAATGAAGGACTTTAATGTCATAAAATACATTTGTGAAAATCAATAACTAATATGAATCTACTTACTGTGAAACAATATTTCTCTTACAAAAAAAAAGATTCTTTAAGTAAATGGTAAAGGATTTATTTTGATAAGAGTTAGGAAAGATAGATAATTGGGTTTTTTAAGTGAATGAAATGTGACAAATTTAGGATACAATAATTAATAAATGGATAGGGATACAAGAAAATTTAAATAACTCACACATAGAACAAAATAAAGAAAAGAGATGGAGATTTACAAGTCCAAAAATGTTCAGAGTTTCTTCTTTAAGAACCAGAATTAAATAAAAACTCACTCGAAAATCCGGCAAATGCACCGAGAGAAAGAGAGGTAAATGAAATAACAAAAGGGAAAGGGGTAAAGCTACAACACGAGAATTATCCAACCACCAACAACGACCCAAGACTTCAACACACCAAACAACAACGAAGAGGAACTGAACAAAACTAAAGACACATAAACAATGCAAGCACTTGCAGCGTAGAGAGCAAAAGAAGCTCAAACCACACACGAAGAGGTTTCTAACGGAGGAATACTAGTTGAAATATGAAATGAGAAGAAGCATAAAATATATGTTTATTCATTTGACTGCCATACTGAAACTGTGAAAAACTGGTTTGGCTGGCCAGTTTAAATAGTAAAATGAAAAGGAACATTAAAATTTAGGGACAACATATTCTATCCCACAATATTGTGTCATGAATTGTAATTGGTTATAAAAGTACTTAATATTTAAACTTTTAACATAAATATATTTTTTTCAACCAATCATTACTCATGACTTGGGAAATGACATACAATGTAGGACAAAAGATGTACTCTTTAAAATTTGGCATTGATAAGATTCAAGATATATGTAAAATGTAATAAATGTTTTAAAATATTTTATGCAATATATTAAATATTTTGAATCTTTGAGTAAATTACAATGACGTTACTATATTTAGTGCAATGACATAAATCACTCCAACTTTTTTTTGCATATAAACAAAGTATTCCAAATTTATGTACATATATTACACTATCATTCTCTGAATGATATAAGTGTAATATTTTAAACAAAAAAATTATGAATATCATTTAGATAAACTATAGGAGATATAATGCACTTTAATCTACTAAAAAATAACAAGCAACATTGATTCTTATATTACTAGAACTTTACTCTATAGTATATCATACACTTGTGGAAAATTTCCATGATTTTAAACATAGTTGTTGGTGTGCACTTTTTCTCTATAACAATTATTATTAGCAAATATATTATTAGTTTGTAAAGGAAATATTGGTTAATCTTACACATTAACTCAATATCCTCTATTTTTTTATTAACATTAAAATAGTCATTGCTAATAATATAAGAATAAAACAAATATATAATTTAAATAAAATAGCATAACATGAATAATCATTTTGTTATCATTATTTTTAGATTTGATTGAGATAATTAAAGACAAGATAAGACAAATAGAAAATTGATATTTTATCTAAAAATAAAGAGTAAAATTGTAAATAATGTATTTTTTGTATTAAAATGATATTATTAAGAATGTTATTACTTAAACATTTTTTATTTTATAGATTGACAATGAGATGATAATGAGAATTTTACTAATTTCTTGATGAAGCATGTGATCAAGACAATTTATTGAATTAATAAAGAGAAAAAAACTTGTTACTTTATCTAATAAAAAGTTGATTTCAATTCATCTATTAATTTGTGAGAAACTATTATTGTCATAACTCACAATGTATTATGTATCAAAAGTTATCTAGTTAATATTCATACATGATAGGTGACAAAGAGTACAAATGAAATAAAAAAACATAATAAATTGTAGAACCTTACTTTTGTTGGTTGTGAAATGCAACAATAGTTCCAAGGAGATATTGCTTAAAAACATAAAATAAAAAATTGATTTCATAGTGAAATTCTATTTGCAAATTCACAAACAGTCACTTTTTCATAGCTAATGTAAATTTAATCAAGAATAAGTTACACCAACACTCTTGGAGTTTAGTTTAATCATACTTACTATCATACTTGTTTAAAAAATACCAACGAACATTGGTTCAAGTGGTACATGCTTGATTCCCCTTACGCAAGAACCCGGGTTCGAGTCTTGTGGATGGAAAAAATGTCCACCGGGAGAGTTAGCCCCACTTACCTGTGGATGTTCCCGCCTCGGACAAGATTGCCTCCAGTGCGGGGATACTTGTGTTAACCAAAAAAAAAATGCTTGTTTAAAAGAATACAATAGTATTCCTTGCGTATATAGGTGACAAATGAATGAATTTGAATTTGGATCCAAATACATGAAAAGTACTATATGAGAAAACCATTATTTCAATAAAGCATTTGTTAATATTTTTTTTAAAAATCACCTTTAAAGTTCATTTTTTAAAAAATGTATTCTAATTTTTCTAATTATTAATCTCACTATCATGTGACCAAGTGCTATTAAGAATGTATGTAACTATCACAATTTAATATAAAATCAATGTGAGAATGAGAAACATATACAAAAAATTTAAGAGTTGAGATAATAAAGGGAATTGAAAAACAAAGGAGTTATCATGTTTGTGTTTTCGATCGATTTAATATCCATCTAAATGGATATATACGTGAATATCTATTGGATATAATGTATGAATTTGAATTCATTCACTATTAAAACTATCTAATGAATTATATTCATTTAAATTCATTAACTTTAGTGGATAAATTTGGATGAGTTTAATTTTCTTGGATTTGAATGTATTATGAACTATGAATAATTTTGTTCACTTTACATGCAAAGGTACTCAATATAGTTGACGTAAATAAATTTGGAGGGATTTGTGAAAGTACAAAAAGATGGTTGAGTAGTGTTGTTTCACTTAATTTTGGAGGTTTCAATATAATTTACATTAAATGTTATATTAAAATAATTATAAATGATATATTAAAAAAGAGTAATGATATAGCATTCTATGAGATCATCCTAAAAATCTATCTACCCATAAAATCAAGACAACTATATGCTCACTGCCATGCCCTCCTCCTCTGAAATCAAGAATGTTGTCTTCTCAATGAATGGTGATGGGCCCCCTGGCCCTGATGGTTTTGGTGGCAACTTCCATCATGCTTTCTGGGACATTGTTAAGTTGGATGTGTGCAATTCTGTTGGCCAATTCTTCAAGCATGGTTGGATTCTTCCCAACTTGAAATCCAACTCTGTTATCCTAATACCTAAGTCTAAGGAAGCTGACAAAGTGGAGGATTTTAGGCTAATAGCCTTGGCCAATTTTCAATTCAAGATAATCACCAAGATCCTAGCTGTCAGACTTGCCATAATTGCCCCTAAAATTCTTTCCACTCACCAAAGGGGATTTATCAAGGACATGAAAATTCAGGACTGCATTTGCATTGCCTCTGAAGCAATTAACCTGCTTGATCATAAAGTCTTTGGAGGCAATCTTGCAATCAAGTTGGACATCAGGAAAGCTTTTGACACAATGGATTGGTGCTTCCTATTAGTCACTCTCAAGGCCTTTTGTTTTTGCAACCAATTCTGCTCCTGGATCAGAGCT
>NW_017716049.1:0-212 GCF_001865875.1 Lupinus angustifolius
GGAGCAACTCTAATGATGGTAAGCTATCTCTAAAAGTTGCCTTTGCTTGTGTGTGTAATCCTGATCCTCCTTCTGGCCTAAAGCACATCTGGTCAACACACGTTGCCCCTTCGAAGTCTTTCATCCTCTAGAGAATATGGATGAATCGTATGCCAACTGATGAAAATATCCAGAAAAGAGGGTGTGACATTGTTTCCATGTGTAGCCTCTAC
>NW_017716050.1:0-277 GCF_001865875.1 Lupinus angustifolius
TGTCCTTAGCCTGTATTATCCACACAATTAGCATCATTTGGTACTGCATAAACCAGTTAAGGCTTGAAGGCAGGAAAATATCTATGGCCCAAGCAATTGCTAAGATTAGAAGAGAAACTACTCTAGATGGATCATGCTCTAATGCAATTGCCTTCTCTTTTCTGCATGAATTCAACATATTGAAATTTTTCAATGTCCCTCTTAATTATAGCAAGACTTCTTCATACTCTGAGGTGATTTGGAAAAGGCCTACTTGGGGTGTGCTTAAAGTTAATAC
>NW_017716051.1:0-2240 GCF_001865875.1 Lupinus angustifolius
CTAGGAGTTGCCTTAGCTATGTAGAATTTGCACTTAGCAGGATTTCTATTTTGACCTGAAGCATCAGCGTAAGTGTTAAGAAGCTTCTTTAGGCAATCAAGCTCCTTTTTAACACCCCTGCAGAAGATTAAAATGTCATCAGCATAGAGAATGTGACTAGGAAGAGTCAAGTTTTTTGGCCCAGAGATGGATCTCATCAAGTTTTCATTCATAAGCATTGATATTCCTCTGCTCAGGACATCTTCAGCCAGAGAGAAAAGGATGGGGGAAAGAGGATCACCCTGCCTAACACCTCTACAACAGCTGAGAAAACCCATATTTTGGCCATTAACATTGATAGAAAGTTTAGCAGAATGCAGAATGTTGCTTATCCATTTGGTAAATGTTTCAGAGAAACCAAAAGCCTTCAAAGTATCAATAAGGAATCCTCAATCCATAGTGTCAAAAGCTTTAGTTATGTCAAGTTTGATTGCCAAGTTTCCACCAAATGTTTTGTGCTCAAGCATATTTATTGCTTCAGAGGCAATGCATATGCAGTCCTTAATATTTCTGTCTTTGATGAACCCTCTTTGATGGGGAGAAACAATCCTAGCAGCAATAGAGGCTAACCTATCAGCAAGAACTTTAGATATGATTTTGAATTGGAAGTTAGCTAAAGCAATGGGTCTATAATCCTCAATCCTTTCTGCATTTGAGGACTTAGGAATCAGAACTATAGAGTTGGAGTTCATATTACGCATCACCCAAAATGCAAGAAAACCTGAGTGACAGAGTTACACACATCCTTACCAACAATATCCTAAAAGTGTTGATAAAAGCAACCTCCAAAATCATCAGGGCCAGGAACTCCCACCCCATTCATAGAGAACACAACTTGCTTTTTCTCATCTATGGTAGGAATGGCAGTTAACATAGCATTGTCCTCATTGCCCACCAAGCTAGGGATCACATTTTGTATGAGGGAATTAGGGACACAATTTTTGTTTGAGGCAAATAGATCCATGTAAAAGGTGAGAACATGGCTGCTTATTTCATGTTGAGAAGTCAGAACCTCATCTCCCTTTTTCAGGATGGACATTAATTTAGTTGCCTGCCTTATCTTAGTGATCTTGTACGTGAAAGAAGCTTGTGTTTCTATCACCATTTATTTTCCAATTCAGTCTGGATTTTTCCTTCCAGAAATCCTCCTCANTCACCCAACCATGCAAGAAAAACTGAGTGACAGAGTTACACACATCCTTACCAACAATATCCCAAAAGTGTTGATAAAAACAACCTCCAAAACCATCAGGGTCAAGAGCTCCCTCCCCATTCATAGAGAACACAGCTTGCTTTTTCTCATCTATGGTAGGAATGGCAGTGAACACAGCATTGTCCTCATTGCCCACCAAGCTAGGGATCACATTTTGCATGAGGGAATTAGGGACACAATTGTTGTTTGAGGCAAATAGATCCATGTAAAAGGTGAGAACATGGCTGCTTATTTCATGTTGAGAAGTCAGAACCTCATCTCCCTTTTTCAGGATGGACATTGATTTAGTTGCCTGCCTTATCTTAGTGATCTTGTGAAAGAAGCTTGTGTTTCTGTCACCATTTATTTGCCAATTCAGTCTGGATTTTTCCTTCCAGAAATCCTCCTCAATTGATAAAGCATCTAGCAACTGGTTTTGAGCATGAAGATCCTGATCCAATAAGTCTGGATCTGGACCAGAAGCATTGATACAACTTTGAATTGTCTCAACCTTAGCTAAAGCATTCTTGACTCTTAGATGCACATTACCAAATGTACTAGTATTCCAATCCTTCAGCTTAATCTTCAGATTTTTCAGCTTTTGAGATAGAATGAACATATGACAGCCAAGAACAGGATCTCTCCAAGACTCATCCACCAATATTTTGCAATCTGTGTGCCTAAGCCACATTTTGTGAAATCTGAATTGAGATGATCTGAAGTTAGCAGCAACCTCAGAGTAGAGCAAGAGGGGATGGTGATCAGAGGCAACTCTGGGGAGGGTACAACAACCAAGCCTTTACCAGTTGGAGATCCAAGAATCATTGCATAAACATCTATCCAGTCTTTTCTCAGTGAGGGCCTTCCCTCTTCTCTTGTTGGTCCAAGTGAAAGCAGCCACCCTGGTTGGTAAGTGAGACAATCTAGAGTTATTAGTGAAGTTTTGGAAATCCTCACAAGAGACATTGTTAGGTAGCCTAACACTCCTACATTCATTTGATCCCAGAAC
>NW_017716052.1:0-823 GCF_001865875.1 Lupinus angustifolius
AGATGAGGTATATTTAATGATATTTCATTCTCAATCTCGGATCTATCAAAATGTTATTTTATTTTTATTTTTTATTCATGTGATATAATGTGATTAACCTAAAACAGTAAATAACTAAAACAATAAATAGATAAGTAATCTCTATCTGATTTAGTGTGACTAATAATCTCAGCTAATATTTGGAGTTTGAACCAACAAAATATATCCGGTGGTTAAGATCTAGATAGATTATAAAGTTATAATTTTGATTCGTACGAAGAATATTTATTAAGAGTAAGGTAAACACATTGAAAAGAAATAATTACTCAGCCATAATGTAATAGATCCCATTAGTTATACCAACATAGTATTTTGCATCTTGAACTGTAATGAAAAGATAGAAAGTAAAGTAAATAAGGTGAGAGAAGAAACGTGTTTCACAACAAGTCATAACTGGGTTTGTTTTGGGAAGTGATACACCCACATGAGTGGCTAACTCAGAGGTCGTAATAACATTTTTTTCTTTTTATGTAATTTTGTACTTTATTGTAAAAAAAATTGTACCTTCATATATTTTTGGATAAAATTTTCTTTTGCTGACAAAAACAAATAATATTACGGCCTTGTTTTTCAAGCTCCATTTTCAACTAGGGATGAAATGTGCTCTCTCATAATGTATGTTTTATCGGTGTCACCTTTTGTGATTAAACAACAAAATATTAGTTAATTAAGGGAAAAATATGTATATATTATTATATTTACTGTATAACAGATTTTTACACTTTACTACTACATGCAGTCTTCATTTCTAATTATCATTGACTCTTAAAAGTACAATATGTAA
>NW_017716053.1:0-4298 GCF_001865875.1 Lupinus angustifolius
ATTAAGGGAGCTGGCTGCACCTGATTTCACATATGAAAGCTTGTGTATCCAGTATCCCTATGAGGATGTGCCATATGTGCTCAAAACTGGACTAATCGATTTGTTGCCTAAGTTTCATGGACTTGCAGGTGAATGTCCTCATAAGCATCTTAAGGAGTTCCACATTGTATGTTCCACCATGAAGCCTCGTGATGTCCAAGAAGATCACATATGTTTGAAGGCATTCCCACATTCACTTGAGGGTGCTTCAAAAGATTGGTTGTATTACTTGGCCCCTAGTTCTATTACTAGTTGGTATGACCTGAAGAGAATCTTCCTTGAAAATTCTTTCCTGCCTCCAGGACCACTGCAATCAGAAAAGATATTTCTGGCATCAGACAACTACATGTAGAAGGTTTATGTGAATATTGGGAGAGATTCAAGAGACTTTGTGCAAGCTGCCCCCATCATCAGATCTCTGAACAACTCCTCCTGCAATATTTTTATGAGGGTCTGAACAACATGGAGAGGAATATCATTGATGCTGCTATTGGTGGTGCACTTCGAGATATGTCCCCTTTTGAGGCTAGAGGTTTGATTGAGAAGATGTCTTCTAACTCTCAACAACTTGGTGCAAGAAGTAGTGATGCTATAGTGGTTAGAGGTGTCCATGATGTTGGGGCAAATTTGGTGAGGCAAGATAAACTTGAGAGAAAAATTGACTCCCTTGCTACCTTGGTCACTCAACTTGCCATCAATCAGCATAAATCTCCACTTGCAGCACGAGTTTGTGGTATTTGTACCGCAACTGACCATTATGCTGATGTTTGTCCTTTTCTCTTGGAGCCCAAAACTGGTGACCATCCTGAGGCCTATGCTGCAAATATTTACAACAACATACCTCAACAACAAAAACAACAACAACAACAGAATTATGATCCTTCATCAAACAGATAAACCCTGGTTGGAGGAATCATCCGAATCTTTGATGGTCTGATCCTTCACAGCCTCATCCAGGGCCACCATTTCAGAATAATAATGCTGCACAAAATAGACCATATGTACCTCCTCCGATCCAACAGCAGAGGCAACAACAAATGAATAGTAATCATGCACCTGCATCTAGTGAACCTTCATTAGAAGAATTGGTGAGGAAATGACATTGCAGAATATGCAATTCCAGCAAGAGACCAGAGCTTCCATTCAGAGACAAGAGTCCTCCATTCAGAATTTGACCACCCAGATGGGACAGATGGCTACTTCATTAAACACAATGCACTATCAGAATTCTGATAAGTTGCCTTCCCAAACTGTGGTCAACCCGAAGCTTCCCAAACTGTGGTCAACCTGAAGAATGTGAGTGCCATCACTCTAAGGTCAGGCAAACAGATTGAAGTTGATCTAGCTGCATAAAAAATGAAGCAACCGATTTTACAAGAGACTAAGAACGCTAGTGAACAAATTCTTACTAGTGAACCTTCCACAAGTGCTGCACAACCATCTTCCATTCCTCTTCCATTTCCTCCAAGAGTCATTCAAAGTAAGAATATGGAAGTGGTAGACAAGGATATCTTGGACACATTTAGAAAGGTAGAGGTGAACATACCTTTACTTGATGCAATCAAACAAATTCCAAGAGATGCGAAATTTCTAAAGGAGTTGTGCACTCACAAGAGGAGGCTCAAAGGTAATGAGAGGATCAGTTTGGGCAGAAATGTTTCAGCACTTATAGGTAAACATGTTCCTCACATTCCTGAAAAATGTAAGGACCCAGGTACATTTGTTGTACCCTGCATAATAGGTAAGAGAAAATTTGAGAATGTATAGATCTAGGTGCTTCTATTAATGGTATGACCGAGACAACCACAAAGGAGACTCAATCTAGTCATCCTTGAGGTTGTGAAGAAAGAGGTCACAAAGCTTTTACAAGCTGGGATTATATATCCCATTTCTGATAGTCATTGGGTGAGCCCAGTTCAGGTGGTTCCAAAGAAGACATGAATTACAGCGGTGAGAAATGAGAGACATGAGTTGATTCCTACGAGAGTGCAGAACAGTTGGAGAGTCTGCATTGATTATAGGAGGTTGTCCATGCTGGAACACTATCTATGGAGTTTGGTGATATTGTGGTCCGGTTTAATATTTTTGATGCTATGAAGCATCCATCTGAGGACCATTCTGGGTTTCATATTGATTTACTTGATGAGTTAACTAATGAGCATATCTGTGATTTTCTTAATGATTTTGATTCTATGTCATTGATAGACTCATACGTGCACTGATTCTGAAATGTGTAATTCTTGTATTGATGAGTTTCTGCATATTTCTGTTGATCCAAATGTTATAGAATCATATTGCACTAACCCAATTGTTGTAGATATCATACAACAATCTGATTTACTTGTCCAGGTACAAGCTGCAGAATCTATGGCTGCTACTTTAGTTCCATCTGTTTTGCAGGCACCTGTATTTGAGCTTAAACCTTTGCCTAAAAATCTCAAGTATGCTTACTTAGAGGATGATGAGAAGCTTCATGTTATTGTTTCCACCTCCCTTGATGCTGATCAAGAGGAGAAGTTGTTGCAACTGTTGAAGAAGCATAAGCAGGCAATTGGTTGGACCTTAGCTGATTTTCCTGGTATTAGCCCATCTATGTGCATGCATAGGATACTCTTGGAAGATGGACCTAAATCAGTGAGACAGCCACAAAGGAGACTCAATCCAGTCATCCTTGAGGTTGTGAAGAAAGAGGTCACAAAGCTTTTACAAGCTGGGATTATATATCCCATTTCTAATAGTCATTATGTGAGCCCAGTTCAGGTGGTTCCAAAGAAGACATGAATTACAGCGGTGAGAAATGAGAGACATGAGTTGATTCCTACGAGAGTGCAGAACAGTTGGAGAGTCTGCATTGATTATAGGAGGCTCAACCAAGCAACAAGAAAATATCACTTTCCTTTACCATTTATTGATCATATGCTTGAGCGCTTAGCAGGTAAATCTCATTATTGTTTTCTTGATGGTTTTTCTGGGTACTTCCAGATCCATATTGCTCTTGAGGATCAGGAGAAGACTACATTCACTTGCCCCTTTGGCAATTTTGCCTATAAGAGGATGCCTTTTGGCCTATGCAACGCCCTTGGTGCATTCCAGCGGTGTATGGTGGGCATTTTCAGTGACTTTTTAGAGAATTGTATAGAGGTGTTTATGGATGATTTTACAGTTTATTGATCTTCATTTGATGCATGTTTGGATAGTCTGGATAGAGTTCTTCATAAATGCATCGAAACTAACCTTGTTCTGAAATACGAAAAATGTTATTTCAAGGTAGAGCAAGGCATAGTTTTGGGGCATGTGATCTTAAATAGAGGAATTGGGGTAGACCCTGCCAAGATAGATGTTATTTCACAATTTCCTTACCCCTCTTGCATGCGAGAGGTTCATTCTTTTCCTGGTCATGTAGGTTGCTACCGCAGGTTCATTAAAGATTCTAACAAGAAGGCTCTTCCACTATCCAACCTGTTGCAAAGATTTTGATGAGAGATGTAAAGAGGCATTTGATTGCCTCAAGACAACCTTGACCACCACTCCTATTATCCAGGCACCTGATTGGATAGTCCCTTTTGAGCTGATGTGTGATGCTTCTAATTATGCATTGGGGTTGTCCTTGCTCAGAAAGTGGACAAACTGCCTAAGGTAATTTATTATGCTTCTAGGACTTTAGATACTACACAAGCAAATTACACTACAACTGAAAAAGAGATTTTAGCTATTGTATTTGCTCTGGATAATTTTAGGTCTTATTTGATTGGTTCTAGAATTGTTGTTTTCACTGACCTCCAAGAGTTTGATTTGGAGATCCGTGACAGGAGTGGAGCACAAAATATGGTGGCTGGCCACTTGAGCAGGATTGAAGGAGTTGTTGATATGATGCCTATCATAGATGATTTTCCTGATGAACAACTTTTGAATGACCACTTGAGCAGGATTGAAGAAGTTGTTGATATGATGCCTATTAGAGATAATTTTCCTAATGAACAACTTTTGAATATTTTTGTTTCTTTCCCCACCCCTTGGTTTGCCAATATTGTAAATTATTTGGTTGCATGTGTTTTTCTTCCACTTGCATCTAGAGCTCAAAATGATAAACTCAAGAGTGATGCTAAATATTATGTTTGGCATGATCCCTATTTGTGGAGATTGTGTACTGACCAGTTTACTAGAAGATGCATTCCAGATCATGAGATTGAGTCAGTCCTTCACTTTTGTCATTCTTCTATAGTGGGTGGCCATCTTGGTACCCAAAGGACATCACGAAA
>NW_017716054.1:0-287 GCF_001865875.1 Lupinus angustifolius
GTATTGATTTCATGGGTCCATTTCCTGTTTCTTTTGGATTTTACTATATTCTACTTTCTATTGATTATGTTTCTAAATGGGTGGAAGCTAAGGCAACTAGGACTAATGATGCTCGGGTTGTTATGGATTTTGTTAGGTCTCATATTTTTTGCAGGTTTGGCATACCCAGACCCATTGTTAGTGACCAAGGCACGTACTTTTACAATAGATCCATGCAAGCCATGCTCAAGAAATATGGGCTTTTTCATAGAGTTTCCACACCTTATCACCCCCAATGTAATGGGCAA
>NW_017716055.1:0-1009 GCF_001865875.1 Lupinus angustifolius
ATCCTCATCCTCATCCTCATCCTCATCCTCATCCTCATCCTCATCCTGATCCTCATCCTCATCCTCATCCTCATCCACATCCTCATCCTCATCCTCATCCACATCTTCATCCTCATCCTCATCCTCAACCTCATCCTCATCCTCATCCTCATCCTCATCCTCATCCTCATCCTCATCCTCATGCTCATCCTCATCCTCATCCTCATCCTAACCTTCATCCTAATCCTAATCCTAATCGTGATCCTAATCCTTTTCATAATCCTAATCCTAAATCAAATCCTAATCCTTATCCTCATCCTCATGCTAATCCTCATCATTATCCTCATCTTCATCCTAATCCTACTCCTAATCTTAAACCTTATCCTAATCCTAAACCTAATCCTAATTCGAATCCTAATCATAATCCGAATCCTAATCCTAATCCAAAACCCAATCCTAAACCAAATTCTCATCCTAATCGTACTCCTAATCCTAATCCTAAACCAAATCCTTCTCCTAATCCTAATGGTATTCCTAATCGTAATCTAAATCCTAATCCTAATTCTATTCCTAATCCTAGTCCTATTCCTAATCGTAATCCTAAACCAAATCTTAATCCTAATCCTCATCCTCATCCAAATCCTCATCCTTATCCTCATCCTCATCCTAATTCTAATCCTAATCCTGATCCTAGTCCTAATCCTAATCCTAAACCTAATCCCAATCTGAATCCTAATCCTAATGCTAATCCTAATCCTAATCGTAATCCTAGTCCTAATCCTAATCCTTATCTTAATCCTAATCATAATCCTAATCCTAATCCTAATCCTAATCCTAATCCTAATGCCTATCTGAATTCTAATACTAATCCTAATCCTAATCCCAATCTGAATCCTCATATTAATCCTCATCCTAATCCTAATCCTAATCCTAAATCTAATCCAAATCCTAATCCTAATCCTAATCCATATCCTAATCCAAATCCTCATCCTAATCCTAATCCTAATCCTAATCCTATTCCTAATCCTAA
>NW_017716056.1:0-360 GCF_001865875.1 Lupinus angustifolius
TCCTAATCCTAATCCTATTCCTAATCCTAATCCTATTCCTAATCCTTATCCTATTACTCATCCTCATCCTCATTCTAATCCTAATCCTCATTCTCATCCTCTTCCTCATCCTCAATGTCATCCTCATCCTTATCCTTATCCTAATCATAATCCTAATCCTAATCCTAATCCTAAATCCAATATGAATCCTAATACTAATCCAAATCCTAATCCCAATCTGAATCTTAATATTAATCCTAATCCTAATCCTAATCCTAATCCTAATCCTAATGCCTATCTGAATTCTAATACTAATCCTAATCCTAATCCCAATCCTCATCCTAATATTAATCCTCATCCTAATCCTAATCCTAATCCTAA
>NW_017716057.1:0-381 GCF_001865875.1 Lupinus angustifolius
CTCATCCTCGTCGTCATCCTCATCCTCTTCCTCATCCTCATCTTCATCCTCATCCTCGGCCTCACCCTCAACTTCATCCTCACCCTCCTCCTCATCCTCATCCTCATACTCATCCTCATCCTCATCCTCATCCTCATCCTCATCCTCATCCTCATCCTATTCCTAATCCTAAACCTATCCTAATCCTAATCCAAATCCTAATCCTCATCCTAATCCTAGTACTAGTCCTAATCCTAATCCTAATTCTAATCCTGATCGTAATGCTAATCCAAATCCTAATCCTCATCCTAATCCTAAGCCTAATCCTAATCCAAATCCAAATCCAAATCCTAATCCTAATCGTAATCCTAATCCTAATCCTAATCCTTCTCCTAATCCTAA
>NW_017716058.1:0-529 GCF_001865875.1 Lupinus angustifolius
AGAATCCTTACTTTCAATGATGCACTTATCTGGATAGAACGCCACATGAAATCCTTTGTCGCATAGTTGACTTATGCTTAGAAGGTTGTGCTTGAGTCCTTCAACATATAGTACACCTTCTATAGTTGTTGAGCGTGGCTTTCCAATTCTACTAACTCCAAGAATTTTTCCCTTGTTGCTATCACCATATGTGACATATCCTTTGTCCCTTGGAGTCAGGACAGAGAATTTACTTTTATCGCCCGTCATGTGTTTTGAGCAGCCGCTATCAAAGTCCTATAAATTGCAGACGACTCTCAAATTTTCCTACAAAACAAATTAAGTTTTGTTAGGTATCCAATATTCTTTGGATCCTAGATGGTTAGTACCTTTCTCAACCCATCTAAATTTTCCTAAGGGTACACCATATTTTCTAATCATGCACGTCTTTTGAAAGATTATTTTCTTTTGGATACTTGGTTTCTTAAAATCATGGCTTTTTGAATAGCCAAGACCTCTTCGGTCTATTGAGTGTCTTTGATCATTAATA
>NW_017716059.1:0-1243 GCF_001865875.1 Lupinus angustifolius
ATATTCATCATGCAAGTCATTAAATGCAAATTGAAGTTCAGAAGAAGAAAATAGATTAGAGTCATTTACCTCTTCATCATCAGAATGATGAGATATTATAAGTGATAGATGTGCTTGCTCTTCGTTTTCTGTTTCAGATGCAGAACTGGTATCATTGTCTTCCCAAGCAATGTATGCTCTTCGTCCAGTCTTCGTATCATTCTTTCATTTGAAAGAACTCTTTTTCAAATTTGGACAGTCCATCTTCATGTGACCAGGTTTGCCACATTCAAAACATGTAAAGTTTTGATTTGAGGTGGATGCATCATTATTCTTGGTAAATATCCTTGTTTGACCAGTCTTTGCACCTTTGTTCCTTTCTAGGAACTTGCACAAAGAGACTCATATCTTCCATATCATTTTTTTCTGATTCATCTCTAGATGAGTCATGTCTATCCACTTTTGCTTTTAGAGAAATATTCTACTTCTTCTTTTCTTGCTCCTCATGTTGGTCAAGTTGACTAAGTTCTAGTTCATGTTCCTGCAGTTTGTCAAACAAAGCAGCCAACGACATTTTGGATAAACTTTTCTTTTTAGAAATTGCAGTTACCTTTGGTTGCCACGTTCTAGTGAGTGATCTTGGAACTTTCAAGTTTAAGTCACTATTTGATCGAACTTTGCCAAGTGCAATAAGGTGATTGGTAAGGTGAGTAAACCTCTTTTGTAAATCAAGAATTTTTTCTCCAGGCTTCATACGAAATATTTCGTATTCCTGGGAAAGAATGTTGAGTCTCGACCTTTTCACTTCCTCTGTTCCTTCGTGTGTGGTCTCTAGAGTATCCCACATTTCTTTTGTAGACTTACAATTTGATACTCTAAAGAATTCATCAATACCAAGTGCGAAGGTGAGGATGTTCTTTGCCTTTAAATCATATTGCACCTTCTTTTTGTCTTTTTGTCTTCATCGTTCCATGAAGATTTTGGCTTTTTTCCCTTATATTGTTGACAAAAGTAAAGAGTATATATGGTCCTTCTTCAATGGCATTCCATATGTCCAAGTCTTGAGATTGAATAAAGATCCTCATTCTAATTTTTCAGAAATCATAGCACTCTCTAACAAAGCTTGGAGGGCGATTGATGTTGGAACCTTCTCCTAGGAATGATCTTGAGGTCATCTTGATACAGTATCAGACTTGAGAATATCTTACTCAAATATAGCTCTGGTGCCAATTGTGAGGACGAGGTTGCAACTAAGACGGAGGGG
>NW_017716060.1:0-352 GCF_001865875.1 Lupinus angustifolius
TTTTCTGCAAAATCAAGAGTTAACGTGCAGTGGAAAATATATGCAGAAAAATAATCAAGATAAAATGAAAGAGATAAGGGAGAAGAGAATACACAATGATTTTTATACTGGTTCACCTTCTAGTCCACCGAAGGCTACATCTAGTACTCTTGCAGCACAAGAGATTTTTTCACTAAGAATTATGAGTTGTAATTACAATATCTCACCCCGAGATTTCTATGTACCTTACACACTCCCTAATCTTTATTCACTCTTGGAAAATAACTTTTTAAGTGATTCTAATCCCTTTTCTTTTCATACTCCGTGAAAGAAAGTATTCTACAACAATATTGAAGAATGTACAACAATGACA
>NW_017716061.1:0-24628 GCF_001865875.1 Lupinus angustifolius
GAAAGTGTAGGACTTGTTTTAAGTGAAGAGATTTCGTTTGGAGTGAGAACATTTCTTTTTGAAATCTGAAATCTGATGCAACAGCTCTCAGTAATCGATTACTGACAGTGGGTAATCGATTACCCAAACTCTCTGTCCACTGCTCATTTAAAATCGAGTTAGAGTAATTGATTACAACAATCTGGGTAATCGGTTACTCAACTTTTCAAAACTGGTAATTTGTTACTCAAAGACAATAATGGGTTACTTTGAACAGTTTTAAGTTGAATAACTCTTTTCTTACACACGTAACCTATTACTTAGATGAAGTAACTCGTTACACACTATTTTTGAAAATTGTTTTAAGTATTTTAAAGTGTTTCAACTTTCTTTAAAAATAGTTTGAGTATAACTACTTTGTATATTTAAGAGTTTTAGGATAGAAGTACCTATAGAGACTTAATCTAATTATTTTGATGCTTTAATATTATTTGTCTTCATAAGTATTCTTCCTTTTCTTCTTTTTGGTGATTTTGGTGTCTTCATCAAAATCGTGTCAATGTCAGGAACAAAGATCTTCTTCACAATTGTTCTCACAATTTTTAGATTAGAATTATTCTCAATTAATTAGCTCGCAATATTATATAAGAATAGTTGATTATTATATAACTTTTATATATGTGCGTTGTTAGTTTAAAAACTTTTGTACAATCATGTGTCGTTCACTATTTATGTGTTAACAATATAAAAAATCTTACATTGTCTTAACATAAATATTAAGCTATTAGTTTTATCCCTTTAAGGAAATCTATTTCCCTTAACCAAATAATCTCATTTTTGCAAATAAAGAAAATCTATCAAAGCAATTAAGTCACATAGTTTTTCTAATCATTACAACCAACAAAATATTGATTGAATTTATGCATAAAATAATAATAATTGATAACATGATACATTTCAAAAAAATAAAAATAATAGCGTACTTAATATGTAGAGATAAATTAATTATATATGTAGAAAATATTTGGGTTCCATTAATTATGAACATTGTATTATGCATTTGCTGAAACCTTCTAGCTGTAGGGATGATTGTGGTAAAGAATTAGAATATTGAAGAAATGGGTCGAACGGGTGGATATTATAATACACGTTCTCACCCATTATCTATTTTTATAAGTATCCATAGTGAGTATTTTTATGTGTCCATGGGTTGGATATTTTTGTTATTCCTATACATAAAACATTATTTGGTATATCATGCTCACATTTTACATCTCATAAAATATGACTTTACTTTTTTCCAAAAATATCATTAAAGTTTACTTTATATATATATATATATAAGGAGATATATGTTTTCACTCAAGTTAAGTTATATTCAATCTGAGTCATTCATTTTCTTATATCCAATAGACCATAAGGTTGTGTAAAATAAATGACAAAAAAGAAAACGAGAAATCTTAAATAACTTTTAAATTTCACTCATTTTGTCTATTGGATTTAACATTACACAATTTTAATAAAATGAACACGTGAATAAATTTAGTAAAAAATATGGATAGATGATTACTATATTAGTTTCATATCTATACTTCTATACTATATATAAAACCAAAACTTGAAATAACTTCTCTCATGGTATAATTTTCATTTCCTATTTTGCCCTTTACATTATTTAATTTTTACAAAAAAACTATATAATCCTAAGCAATCACCACCAATACATTAATTAACCACATATCTCACCTTAAATTAAACATTATCATAAACGCAAAAAATATAATATAAAGTACACCGAACACAAAAAATACATTTTAATTCAAAAAAATGAAATATATAAAAATTGAATATGTATATCACACAATATTCGTCGGCAGGTACGAAATACCTGTACACACTAGTTATAATAATTTTTATATAGTCAATGTATCATTCATTTTTATGTGTTAATGAATGATGAATAATATGTTAAGAATATCAAAAATCTTATATTGTTGTAACATAAGTAATAAACTATTTCTTTTTATCCATTCAAGGAAATCTATTTCTTTACCCAAATAATTTTATTTTTTAAAATAAAGGAAATCTATCAAAACAATTTAGTCACATAGTTTTCCTAATCATCGCAACTAAAAAAATATTGAATGTAATTTATACATGGTGTAAAAATAATTGTCAACATAATAAATTTAAAAAAGAATTAAAAATAATTGTCAACATATTAGAGATAAAATTAGTTATATATATATATAAATATTTGGGCACTATTAATTGTGGGCATTGTGTTATGTCGACACCTTCTCAACACTCGGGATGACTATGGTAAAGAATGAGAATAAGGATAGCAATTGGGTCGAACGAGTTGGATAATGTTTTTTCATACCCATACTCACACTATATATGGGTACTAGTGCGGATACCTAATATATTTTAAATTTTAATTATATATTTGTATATTTATAGTAATCAATATATAAAAATAAATATTATTAAATAATATGATATGTTATGATAATTTTATGATTATAGTCTAATCGCTGAAATTTATTATAAAAATAATAAATTAAAAAATATAATCTTATAATAATAAAAAATATAATATATATAATATTTAATTAAAAAATAAACTTAAGAAACATGTAGGTACCTGTGGGACAGGTATCATGGTACTCGTTCTCACCCATAAGTTATATTTATGGATACCCGTTGTAGATATTTTTACAAGTGTGAGCAAGTCGAGTATGTTTGTTATCCCTAAGCATAAATCATTATTGGGTATACCATGTTCACATTTTATATCTCATAAAATATCACTTTACTTTCTTATACATTTTTAATTATTACAATAGTTTTACAAAAATGTCATTAAAGTATACTTTATAGTTATATATATATAATATATTAACAGTAAACAATTTTAATAAAATTGAATATATGAGTACATTTTAAAAATAATAAGGATATTTGATTACTATATAACTTTAATATATATATGCATTGTTAGTTTAATTTTTTTTATATAATCAATATATCATTTATGTGTTAATAAATGATAAATAATGTGCTAACAATATAAAAAATATTATATTGTTGTAACATAAATATTAAACTACTTGTTTTTATTCATTCAAGAAAATTTATTTCCTTTCCCCAAATAATTTTATTTTTGCAAATAAAGGAAATCTATCAAAGCAATTAAGTCATATGTTTTTATGATTATTATGGTCAATAAAATATTAAATGAATTTATGCCTGTAGTAATAATAGTTGACAATATAATAAATTTTCAAAAGAATAAAAGCAATAACATACGTATAAAATTAGTTATATATGTAAAAAAAATGTTTGGACCCATTTATTGTGAGCATTGTGTTATGCACTTGCTGACAACTTTCCGACCCTAAGAATGTTTATGGTAAAGAATGAAAATAAGGTTTGCAATGGGCGGAACGAACACGAGTAACACTTTCTTGTATTTATACCCACATTATTTGTGAGTACTCGTGTGTAGTAAGTATATATGGATATTCATCATATTTTTCATTTTAATTATATCTTTGTGTATTTTATAATAATAAATAATAAAAATAATTATTATTGAATAATACGATTATGATTATAGTCAGATCATTAAAATTTATTATGAAAAATAATAAGTTATACAAACATAACCTTAAAATAATTATAAAAAATGTTATAATATATATATATATATATATAATATTTATTTAATAATTAAATTTATAAATATGATGGTACTGTTAGTATGGGTTATGATATTTTTGTAAGTAAGTAGATATTTTAATGGGTGTCCATACTAGGGGTGGCAATATGGGTTTGGCCCGACGGCCCAGCCCATTCGGATGGCTATTTTTAGCGGGCCGAGCTGAGGATTTTAGCCCAAAAACCCATATTCAGCCCGCTTTAGTAGCCCGTTTTTTAGACGGGCCATTGTTAAAAAATAAAAAAACTAAAGTGTGTGACACTGTGCTGTGCTAGGGGCGTGACAACTGGTTTCTTCTTTAGAATTTACAAGTTTTAAGCTAAGATGTTATGTTGTTATTGTAATATTGTAGACTTATGTTTGTGATTTTTTGTTTTAAAAGACATCTATCAAGTTTGTTGATTATTTTTTGTCTAAAAGCTTTAATTATGTACATTTTGGAGGGGAGCCCGTCAGCCTGCCAGCCCTGCAAAATATCTACGACATCGGGTTTTAGAGACCCGCGTTCTACCGAACTGAACTAAGAGCGCTTTATTCTCATAAATAATTTTATGAGACCCCAATACATCTTGCATGCATATATCGAACTGGCATTTTGAGCCCTTTTAACAATACGGGCCGGGCCAACCCTTATTTTGGCAGGCCAATGGCGGGCTGGGCTGGCCCGACCTACATTGCCACCTCTAGTCCATACATATGGTGTTTTTGTCATCTAAATGAGAACAATTAATTAATCTAGATGAGTGTAAAATTTATGTACTGTGTAAAGATTTATACACATGCGCTTTATCATCTACATTGATTTGAATTACTTTTTTGAAAAATCAACAATAGTTAAATATCAATGGTGAATAATATAATAATAATGTATAAAACTTATATACTCTCGTGCAAATATCTTTCTCTCAATCTAGATTGTGATCCTTTGTACTTGTAAACCAAATGCTTAAAATTTTACGGAAGCATTTTCATTTATGCTACTTCGATGGGTTTTCACAAAATTCTTATTCATTCTAGTGATAAAGAGAAGATCAGATTTACTTATCGCGATGACAAATTTATTTATAGGAAGACGGCTGTTTCAAATTTTAAAAATTACTGTCTATGCTTATATCTTAATCTATTTTAAAAATCGAATGTACCAACACTGTGTTAATTCAGTTAGTTAAGATTATGCCAAATCCTCAATAATATTAAAAAAGTCAAATATTTGATGCTAGTAGTGATATTTTTTTAGGAAAAATAATCATGTACCCAAAATAAAATGAATGAAAATATTCTTTTTTTTAATCCAAGGAAGTTAAATTAGAACGTTATTTATTTGAAAGGTTACCGAAAAGCATAACATCATATTTGAATTTTGAAAAAGTTCGATTACTATCCAACTTGTCAAGTGAACTTTACATTTTTTCATCTCTAGATAAGTAGATAGACATGATGGATTAAATTAACAAATCCAAATCAGATTGAAGCAAAGCTCTAATGTACCTAACCAACATAAACCTGCACAAGCTTGTCGAATGAGATGCGCAACAAATTTCATCTAATCTAATCTAGCATATTTAAATTTTAAATCAGCATCAAATTGAATATTCTTGTACTTCCTTTTATATATAAAAAAAAAAAGAACTTCCCACAAAGTAATAATGAAAAGAGAAAAATACATCATATATCATTCATCATACATCATTTATATTATTTCATATTCAATCCTCATTTTACTTCTAAATATAAGTTGAGAAACATACACTACTAATATATAAGTTTTATATAATATGATTGTATCATTCATAATTTATATTTAATCTCTTCAAAAATGCAATATACTATTTAAAATTGAAATCAAATTATTTTTCATTTTTTTAGTAAATGATAAGAATAAAGAATGTGATAAAAATAAAGAAGTCATGGTTTAGTAAAATTAAGCACTTTTACTTATCTTTTTTTTGGTATAAATCTTTAAATTAATAATATATAAATATTAAATAAAGGAAAAGGTGGAGTGAGACGCGTACTTGCATGGGAAGCAACCAATACAGCCGAAGCCAACAAACAACGAGGATCCATCCGTAATGTATGTCAGGCAGGTCCCACTCTCTCCTCTCAATTACTATTTTACCCCTCACTCCACTGCAGGTGGCATAAATAGAAACCGTAATTTCATATATTTTTAACCTTATTTATTCTTCTTCCTCTCCCTTCATTCGTTCCTATTCTCCATTTATAAAATATCAAATCAACCACCACAAACGTAGTTCGTTTTGTTGAAAGTGATAGAAAACAAATAACAAAAACGGATTAAAAAATAGGAAAATTCTCTCTTATTTTGTTGTTGTTGTTATTTTTCTGAGAATCTGATTCTTCTTGATGAAATAAAAATAACATATTTTTGAGGTTGAACGGGGTTACCCATATGGTGTTTGATGAAATGACTGAGAGAAATTTCGCTTCTTTTTTCATCCTTGTTTAGTTGAATTGAAGTTAGTTTTGGTGTTGGAGGGTATTATGGTAAGAGATGGAACGGGATGGAAGCGTTGTACCTGCAGACTCGCTGGCCATGGTGGTTGTGAAGAAGAAGACACAATCTCCAAGAAGTTGGATTCTGTTTGATGCAACAGGACAAGGTTCAATGCTTGATGTTGATAAATATGCCATCATGCATAGGGTTCAGATTCATGCTCGTGATCTTAGAATCCTTGACCCCTTGCTCTCTTACCCCTCAACTATTCTGGGTCGTGAAAAGGCCATTGTTCTTAACTTGGAGGTGGTTAATTAATCTAAATTATTCGTGTTTTCATTTATTGCATTTTTTTTGTTTCTTCTCTAACTTTGTTTTTGTTTTTGTTTTTTTTATATGGGGTATCAGCATATCAAGGCAATAATCACGGCTGAAGAGGTTAGTTAGTCATCTATTGCTTTTGTTTTTGTTAAGTGGTAAAGTTGTGCCTTTTTTGAGTGAATAACCATTTGTAGCGATTCGTGTAAATCCTCCTCCTCAAGCTAACTAACTTGAGTTTGACCCGATTATATTCTAACATGGTGTTATAGCTTCTCGATGGTGGGCGTGTAAATTTCACGCTTTAGATGTCCAATCCTGGTGTGTTCATGGTTTTTAAATTGCGATCTGGTTAGGTTGTGTTTAATGCAATTGCGCGAAAATGCAATTGTCCAATCCTGCTCGAGTCCTGCAACAATAATATTGCGCTTGTGGCACACAATTTAAAGCCCAACAGTAAGTGTTAAAGTCCTATATTGCTTGAGTATATTGGCTAATGATTTACAGTTTACAGTGGAGTTAGACCCTATTATTCCAATAGCAAGTATGTGTTTGTGTTAGGATTTAAGCTCATGAGGAGAGTCCAATCCAAAAGACTAGTCTATTAGGTGGGAGAGCCTCATGGCTTAAGTACCACATTGAGTTTACTATTCTACTCAATGTGGGACTCCTAACATTGCCGCCCCCTTTAAGGGCCGACGACCATGGTGGCTTTCACGCTATCGGCACTGACCTAGCCCTGTCTCTTTTGGCGACTT
The DNA here is from genome assembly GCF_001865875.1 of Lupinus angustifolius. Taxonomy (NCBI): domain Eukaryota; kingdom Viridiplantae; phylum Streptophyta; class Magnoliopsida; order Fabales; family Fabaceae; genus Lupinus; species Lupinus angustifolius. The sequence continues at coordinate 7,238 of NW_017716061.1, forward strand.
CGCTCACCTATCAGTATTCGGTAATTACCTTAATCCAGCTCAATAAAAGCACCAATTGTTAGGACTTAAAGCTCATGAGGAGAGCCCAATCCAAAAGACTAGTCTATTAGGTGGGAGAGCCTCATGGCTTAAGTACCACATTGAGTTTACTACTCTACTCAATGTGGGACTCCTAACAGTTTGTTGTTGACTGCTAGCTATGGTTGGAGCTTCTTTCTGAACGTCACACCAGGATGAATTTGTTGCAAGGAAGAACAACTGGTTGAAATACAGTTGTATTACCTTGAAGTTTTAATGCTTAATTACCTAATGTTACTGTCTGCATCTCTGAAGGAAAAGAAATTTAATCATTATTGCTTCTTATCACTCAGAAAGGACGTCAATAGAAACATTATCAAGTTAATATAAACAGAATGTTTCCTTTTAGGGTACTTATGAGTGATAAACTTGTGATTGAACATCATCCTACTCACACAATCAACTGCATCATGGTGCATAAATAATTGGAAGAAAGATTTAACTACAATTACAATCAATGTTTTAAATTTCACTTTGCAACTGCAATTAAGGCCACAATATTGCGCTTTCCCACGATGACATCTGCATTGTGACCGCAATTGCAGCCCCATCTGCTGCATTTTCCCATAATTTTCTGCAATTTTGGTAAATGCAACGTTATTGTAACCACCATGTGAACCACTGGTTAAAATATTTGATTGCTACAAAGTTCAATGAAGAAAATGGGAAGTGAAGTGGAGAAAATAAACTACTTATTGGCTTGTTCTGCACTTCTGACCACTATAGTTTTAAGTGTTGCTTAATGTAATGCCATATAGAACCTCAGCCGTGTCGTGCATGAACATACCTACTGTATTTTGTTAGTAACTTCAATTACGTGTAGTACTGAAGGATAGCCTTGGATTGATGTATGAGTCAGCCCTGGTTTCTGTATTTGTTAATCCATGTATTCATCTATAGGTCCTTTGTAGAATATAATGTTATGGGTCTCTTGTTTCCAGATTGTAATTATAGCTAAACTGTGACATAGGTGTTGCTGCGAGATCCAACAGATGAAAATGTGGTCCCTGTAGTTGAGGAACTGCAAAGGCGATTGCCTCAAGTAAGTTTCTCTCATCAACAACAAGGAGATGGTAAAGAGTATCGTGGTGGTCAACATGATCTTGAAGCAACCGAAGAAGATGGTATGTTAGGGTGATGTTGTTCTCGTTGTTAATATTTTTATTTATATGGTGCTGTGTTTGCAATTTCAAACCTGGCCTTAAGTAAACTGCCAAGACCCCTCGCCTCTAGCTTAATCCTAGAGGCTTAGCTCAAGATGGTATTTTATATTATAGATGAGTAATGAATGATATCAAACTTATGGATTATTTCTGCTCCTCTGGGAGGTGTTTTTTTTATTTGCATCACCTATTATTAGTTAATGAATATTAGCACTTATTCTTGATAAACATTGCTTTATTTTTTCGTATCTGAATGATCTAGATTATGCAATGTAGAGTCACCATTTGAATTCCGGGCCTTGGAGGTAGCTCTAGAAGCTATTTGTAGTTTCCTTGCTGCACGTACAACAGAGTTAGAGATGGCTGCTTATCCTGCATTAGATGAACTTACCTCGAAGGTACATATATATAATTGAATTCCTTATTTGGTTTCTTCTTTCCTCTTGTTTTGGTTTTAATCTGAGTCCCTATATCCTTTCCTCAAATATATTTAGTTCCTCTTAGTGAGTGGATTCTTGTTTCTAATATTGTATCCTTTCATTTGATTGCTTATATTTTACATGACTGAGGTGTTCATTCTAACTTCTAAGTATGATTGCTTTGCTTACGAAGGTTTCTGTTGGTTAGCATGAAATATGGTTCCATGCTTGAACCTTTTTCTTTAAAAAAAACTGTGACTGTTTGTTTATTTACTTGTCGTCAGCTTTTTGAATTATTATAATATGCAGATTAGTAGTCGTAATTTGGACAGAGTTCGTAAACTGAAGAGTGCCATGACTAGGCTGACAGCTCGGGTTCAAAAGGTATGTCAAATTCTGCACCTGCTGTGCTTGTATATGAACATGTTCTTCACCTGCTTCCTCATATCAATAAAAAAATTCAGAAGTTTATAAGAAGAATGCATTACTCTAGTGCATTTTTTGCTTCATTCTTTCATTGACCATCTCCTTTCTCCAGAAAATACAAAATACTTTGTCAAATCATATGATTAACTCCTACTTGTTGATTTATTCAACAACATTTTCCCAATTGCCGATGATGGACTTTATGAATCCAGATGGCTGTAAACTTCCAAGATCAGTTTTAAGCAGAGTAAAACATTTTTTCCTTTTCTTTCCCTAGTTACCAGTTCTTATTATCTGCTGCAGGTGAGAGATGAGCTTGAACAATTACTGGATGATGATGATGATATGGCTGACTTGTACTTGTCGAGAAAGGCGGGTTCATCATCACCAGTTAGTGGATCAGGCCTTGCAAATTCATTTGGTGCTTCCTCCACCATAGGATCAAAGATATCTAGAGCAAGTAGAGCAAGTATGGCGACAGTTCGTTTTGATGAAAATGATGTGGAAGAGCTTGAAATGTTACTTGAGGTTATAACATTCTTTACTTGAAAATTTAGAACAAAAGGATATTCCATTTTTTAAAATGAAAATTATTGTTATAAGTGGTGGTTGTTCATTTGCAGGCTTATTTCATGCAAATTGATGGCACGTTGAACAAATTAACCACAGTAAGTATCTTGTGTGTGTACAATAGGGAGTTTTGTAGCTTAATTTTGATATATGATGGCAGATATATAGTATTTTTGAAGATTGATTAGTTCTAATTATTGAGAAAAGTTGTAATTTATTGTTTCACTCACTAATTTTTAGGGCTTTTGATCTATATACTAATCTAAGTACTACGCAATGAACTAAGGAGTTGCTTCTGGGTGGAGACTCTTAGTGTTATTAGACAAGCATATTGATTTTTGAACTAATCAAATACTGTGAAATTAATAGTGGAGAACTGAGAGGATATTCCTTTCCCTCTCTACTTTCTCCCCCTTGCCCTATTGTTTAAAGTTTATCTTTATACTGAAGTTTATCATTAGTTATAAGGATTTTATGATATTCTCTAGTCTGAGATTGAGGGTTTACAATACATTGTACACTAAAAGGTCTATAGATCTTGTGGATCAACAGGGTCTAATCCTGTTGTGTTGCGAATTCGATATATTTATTGCTCTCTCTCTCTCTCTATTATTCCCTTTAATCATTGCTTAACATAATTTTCTCTCATATAATTAAGACAGTGCTCACTCGATTGCTTAAATTTCCCTTTAGACATTGCTTAATATAATTTCTCTCATACTGTTTTGTTGCATGCTTAACCACTGTGCAAGTCTGTGTTCTTAACTTATTTATGCTTACTTGAATTGTGAATTTGCTATTTTACCTTTAGCAGAAAATTTTGTTTGTTTCATTTTATTGGTCTATAAATAAGATTTCAAGTTAAGTTATGCTAGGGATGTGCATTTTTTAATCATTTTTATTTTCATTTTCAGCTGCGAGAGTACATTGATGATACTGAGGATTATATTAATATCCAAGTAAGTAACTAGCAATTTACTGGTCATATCTATTGGTATTTGGTGAATGATTTGCAATTAAACTAAAGCTTTTCCATTTTGCAGCTTGACAACCATCGAAATCAGCTTATTCAGGTTCCTTTATGTTTCTGCATCATGCACGTCATGTATCAGTATTCTGTACTGATCCATCTTCTTTGCTTATTATGCAGTTAGAGCTCTTCCTTAGCTCTGGAACTGTTTGTCTATCTTTCTATTCTCTGGTAGCGGCAATATTTGGCATGAATATTCCATACACTTGGAATGAAAATCATGGTTACATGTTCAAATGGGTATGCAAACTTTTGCTGTTATGCATGCAAATTTTCAAATCAGACATTCTGGATATAATAAAATATATCTTGTTTATTCACAGGTGGTTATCATCTCAGGAGTATTTTCTGCTGTTATGTTTCTCCTGATTATTGCTTACGCTCGCAAAAAGGGGTTGGTTGGATCATGAAAAAACAAATCTGCCGAAAAGGAGTATCTCATCAACTACTTTGCTCCCGGGATTCAAGTGCCAAAACTGGACTGTAAAAAAGTCTACAGTTGAAAGTTGATTCTTGATTTTGAATAATTTTAATGCATTGATACATCATTAGATGAAGTTGAATATGCCAAATCTCTATACGTTTTATCTGGCACTCTATTATTATTTTTCTTCCTTTCACCTTTATATAACAGGGATTGGATAAGTTACTGCATATATGCATCCGAATTCATGGCATTTCAACAATTAGTTGTAGTTTTTTACCAATTATTTCATCATTTCCTTGTCTTTCCAATTTTAGTTAGTGTGGGCACACTCTAGATGAGTCATTGACCTGTTTGTGTGTAAAATTTTTGAAGTAATTCCTATATTCCTATATATATAATTTAATGGTACAGAAATGCATGTGAGACTCAGCTATATAGATATAACATCACTCTTCCACTTTGATATTGGTGGTTCTAAAGTAAACAATGCTCTGTTGTTTGTTTTTGTCCATTCATCAGAAATCAAATAGAGCATGTGGATAACTAGTATCAAAATACCAATGTTCCGGAGATGACATCTTCTTTCCTGGTTTAAAGTATCCTCCAGTTTGATGCTTTTGTCCTGAGTTGGATGCTGATATTGATTATTTCGAGGGTGTGACATTTTATGTATTACTTATTATGATTGGTTGGAAAAAAATGTATTCAACTTAAAATTTTAATAAATAAGTATTTTTTGACTAGTTATAAGTTATGACACATAAAATAGTACAATTTGTGGATAGAAGATGTCCTCTCATATTTAAGTAGTTAGGTGGATTGTCTCTCACTCAAGGAGAGTTGTGATGAAGAATTGTCATTGTCATCAATATTACAATATTGATAATACATGAATTCTTAAGTAGGCACATTCAATCTTATAGCTATTCAAATGATTATTTGACACTAAATGATTGATGCATGACCAACATAAGCACTATTTCTTCTGCATATGCTTAAGAGCTTAGCTAAGAATTTGTTCACATGTTAAAGAGGGAAATTTCAGGTGTTAAGTCTTGGAAATAGTGGATGTAATTGGGTTATATGGCCTGTGAAATAAATACCATAAATTATCACTGAATTATCACACAAAAGACAAAATTATGAATAAATGAATTCATAATAAAAACTGCATCCTCGTTAAAACCGGTTATAGTTTAAATGAGTAGAGAACCAGCTCTTACTTTTAGAAGGATATAAATTTTATTCAAACTCAATTTGAAATTAAATCTATGATAAATATACCATAATCATACCCTGGTCATAGAAGTATGCACTGCTTGTTTAGCAAGATGTATTGCATAATTGCCTATCCTAAGAATGAAGGAAAATTTATTATTATGGAATATTGGCAAAATTCATTAAGAGTCTCTTTACAGATTGAACTTTGGATGAGGGTGAAGAGAAATAGAAGACTTTATAACCATCTTAGTAGTGTATTTGATTGTTCTCAAGCTATTCATTCTTTTCCAAAATTTAATTTGTAAACATACCCTAAAGCCCCTATTATTCAACCCTGCTGGAGTGGAAGATCACCAATTAGAATTTTACAGTCACTCTTAACTTGAACCATAGTCCACCCTTGCTATTTGGGTACTTGAGGTAATGATGATCCCAGGAAGATGAGTTCTCACTATGCAGCCACCAATAAATCCACTATCATCATTGTACTTTGAGTTATTCATTTTAAAAGCATATCTTCTATCTCAAAGTTTATACTACTTAATGTATCATTTATTTTTTATTGGTCAATAAAGTAAAACAAAATTTAAATATATATTAACTTTATATTTTCTGACTAATAAAAATGAAATAATACATAAAGTAATACAAATATTGGAATAGAAGATGTGCTCCCATCATATTATAACTACCACATTTCAATATTCACTCTCTTTCCAACTATATTGTCTTTTGAAGGGAGGGGAGGATATTGTGAATTGCTCTACATAGGAGTAACTTTGCATTATTTGGATACATTTAGAAAGCAATATGACTGGACATTGAAATACGTGGATACATTTAGAAAGTTATAATGTAAAAAATAAAAAATAACCACCATAACACTATGGGGGTACCTGAAGTCTATAAATACGTAATTATAGACCCAAATGTATTAACTCAAGTAACCAAGCTATAAACAATTCTAATAACTCCTTTATATCCAAGTCTTTGTTCCTCTGGCTATATATATTTATATTTTTCTTCTTCTAAATACTAATAATCATATTAAACTTACATTCTAAGAGTGACAAATGAATGAATTTGGATGAGTTTGGATCTTAATTCATACATATCCAAACTTAATAAATGAATTTCAATTCATCCAATCTTTTCATAAATCTGTTTTAATGGATAGGATAAAATGGATATTCCTCCATTTGATTTTTAATTAAACTAAATTTTGAAAAAAAAATCATTCATTAAAAACCATTATTTCAATCAAACATTTTTAAAATCATTTTTCTAATAAAAAAATTAATTTTTTAAACATTAGTTTTTTTTTGTTTTTTTAAAGTATAACTATGCATCTCCATTTTAATATAACTATATTGGGATTTTAGGGATGACAATGCGACTCGGACCCACTGATACCTGCAAATAATACCCACAGGTCATAATAGATCGGGTCTGGGTATGTGTTTTTAGATCAGTCGGTAATTAAGGCACGAGATTTTGAGACTCATTATTGGATGAGTCTAGGTCATGATAATAAGGTACCCAGACTCGTAATTTTCAGACGCACTATTCCTCCCTATATATATAATTATAATATTATGTTAACCATAATTGTAATATTGTTAAACATTGATTTTATATTGTTAATTCATAATTGTAATATTGTTAAACATTGATGTTATATTGTTAAAAGGTTTGATGTTTTGTTATGTTATTAATTGATATGGTTAATCTAATGTTATGTTGATTAAATAATTCTTTACCAAAATAAATTTTACATCATAAGGTTGAAGTAGTGACCTTGTTTTTTTTATGATTGTTGAGTAAAATGAGTTGTGTTTAATAGTCAATTTAAATTATGCTTAAAACTTTAAATTATGATTTATAATTATTTTCTATTGTTGATTACTTAAATAACACAGAATATTGTAAGAGACAAACACACAATTACATAAATTACTAACAATTATTTTTAATATTTTTTAATTTGTGGATACCAGTACATCTACTAGGTACCCAAAGACTGTGGGTAACAACCCAACAGGTATTAGCACGAGTCTAAGGCAGATCTGTATCCAAAAGTGAAGTAACATAGTGGGTCCAGCTAATGCATTACTTGGACTTAGTCAGACCCATTGCCATTCCTATGTGCTTTACTTATTACTGATGAATTTTGTTGTCACAAATACAATCTTTAGTTCAAATAATATATATGTCACTCATTATTAACAAGCAACTAAAAATTCATAAATTTACGTAAAAAAAACTATAGTAACAAACTATTAACAACAACAGATTGGAAATACAGATAAATGAGGAACATTAACTTACGTTAATCATAAAGGCATTGCAGCATTGATCTACTATAAGAAGATAATTTAATTTAATAAACATGTTATAATGTAATTAGCATATTTACATCATTATAGTTAGAAACTGTTCATAAGATAAATTAATTTAATAAACATGTTATAATGCAATTAGCATATTAACATCATTATAGTTAGAAACTGTTCATATTTTATTAAGTGGTTGTGAAATGAATTGAACTTTATCAATTTGAATTTAGATTAGCAACATGACATTGATCTAGTAATATAAGGTGTCACTGAATTCCTAAAGTCGAGGGTTTGATTCCTCATAGTGACACTTGTTAGGAGGGACAACCAGAACCCCGACAGAAATTAGTTTCCTACCCAAAAAGGTAAAAGATATCCTGGTAGTACAATTTTTTTTTTGAATTAGATTGATATATTATTTTTCACTTTCTTGATAAGTTTAATTATGCAAGAGTTCAACCATAATACCCGTTATATGATTTTTTAAAATTTAAAATAAGTAATATTTTTTTGCAATATTTTATAAGCAAAAGATATTTAAGAGTTTATATGTAAAGTTTTTAATAAATATTGATATATGCTATACGTTTAATAATAATCTCATATATATATATATATATATATATATTTTATAATTGGTCTCATTTTAATAAAAGTAAATAAATTAAAATGAGAGTAAGAAATACTACAAAAAAGTGAACATTGAGATAATGAATAAAATTGAAAAGTAAAGAACACTTTTTGTAAACATTTGTATTTTGGATAAATTGAATATCTATCAAATAGATATATTCATGAATATCTATTAGATATAGTAGATGAATTTGAATCAATTCATTATTAAAATTATTCATTATATTCATTTAAATCTATAAGCTCAAATGAATGGATTTATACGAATTTAGTTTTCTTGGATTTAGATGAATGAGCGTAGAATATCACCAATTTATTTTCATCTAACACTAAAAAAATCTTCTAATTATTCCAAGCCATTTATTAACTTTGTTGAACAATCACAAGTACTATTCAACCCTTATTTATTCATTTCTCATTTACTCATTTTTGGAACGATCACTTTCTTCCAATGCCTAAATTTATGGAATATTATAGAAGAATGGTTCACTAGCTACAAGATAAGAAATGTATGTAATAACTTTTTTACTATATTTAAAAAGTGCAACACTTAATGATTTTTTTATTATGTAGATAATTTCAATTTTGTCTTGGCAATAAAAGTAGTGATAATATTTGTGTAATTTTTTTACATAAATATTGCAAATATGAGAACTTTTATTATTGGTTCAACTTTTACACTTTTGTTTGAATTTTGGATAGAGATATTCATTTATAAGCCCTATTATTATATTTCTTATTAAATGTACAATGACGGATTTAATAAGAATTTTGTAATGCGTGCTCTAAGATATATGTACCAAACACATAGAGTAACGTGTTAATACTTGTCTGTATTACTGAGAACATGATAATTTTGCTTATATAGAGAAAGTAAAGTTGTTTCAAAGTATGCGTTACTATTTTCGACTTTCATTTAGCGAAGCAAGAAAACCTCACACTTCAGATGCCCATAATTTTTTTGCTCAGAAAAACATGATTTGGATTTGAATCACAAAGCATTAAACACCAATTCTATCAAAGATAATCTTATTAGTTACTTCTCCTCCTCTCTTTTGTCCTTTAATTTATTTTTCTTCTTTAATTATGTTAGGTCTAACAATCCATCTTCAATCCTTCATAAATTAAATTGAGAGTTAAAATGTAAGAGAGGTGGAAACTACAAAGGTAATACCTTTTACAAAATTATAAATATTCTAACGGGGTTTCAGAAATCTCTATCATCTTAACGATCGTAAGTTGTAAAATATAAAAGATCAATAAATTAAAATTTAGATATAATCCAAATAAGAAAATTTGAATTGAATCAACACTCAAGAAATATACACATATAATTAATTTGAATAAAATGATACATGCAAGTAATCTAATGTTTTCTTCATTTGAGAGATTGTTTTAATTTAAATCTGTTGCAAAATTTGATCAGGAGTAGCTTAATTAAATATGATTTTTAACAATATTTGAATGAAAACTTCAATAATTCAAGTAAAAAGTGAAAAGGGGTGAAAACCTTGGAAGGTTGGGTATATTAGTGAAGGTGTGTTATGTGTCTTAGTGAAGGAGGTATGTTTTTTTATACCTTGACTTGGGCCTGCATGTACTTTTTGTTTTGGTTGTATGGAAGATTTTCTGCTAGCTGGATATAAAACAGGTGGAAGAGGAGAAAATAGTATTTTTCAATTTAAAGCTAAAAAATACACCTAGATAAGAGAAATTTAGTAATCTTATTGGAAAATATATCTCAATGTTTCCTTAATTGTTGTTGGAGAAATTTTAAAATATTTCTTAATATGTATTTTCCCCCTTCTTGCATCTTCTATCTTAAGGGAAGGAAATTAATGGTATTTTCTGCTTTCTCTCCCTCTCTATCCTTTCATTCTCAACCTAATGTGGGGTGTCCTGTTAAAATCATTGGAATAAACAGATTTCCTAGTTATCAATTTTTTTTTAATTTTGTGCCTCAATTTCTATAATATTGTGTGTCAGAGATTGCCAGATATCAAAGAAATCCATTTTTAACAATTTTCTCTATACTGAAAGTAAGTTATTTACATATCTTATTTTTTATTTTTCATGTATACACACACGCACCACAATAATATATTACAAAAATCAAAAGTGTTAGATGCCTCTCATTTCTATGCCTTAAAAGAATTTTATGACTATTTTATGGCTCTCTTTAATGGCATTTTATGTCACTTTTATTGCTTTGTTTCCAAGCATCCAATGTTTCATATCCAAGATACCAAGACTTTGCTTGCCTATAAAAGGACACATATAGAGAGCTTCAAAATCATCTTCACAACACACAACATCTCTTTCATTTACACATATATTGTGAGTGCATTCTTGGTGAGAATTCTTGTTCCATTTGAGAGAGTATTTGTGAGAAAAAATATTGTCATTTGTCCTCATCATTATAAGAGGATTTCTTGTACTCTTCTTTTTTACATAGTGGAATTTTGCTCTTGATCGCCCGTGGTTTTTTTCCTCTCACACTGAGGGGTTTTTCCACGTTAAATCTTGTGTGTTATTTTCTTTATCCTTTACTTGCTTCTCTTTTGTTCTCAATTGATTCAATCCTGTGCTTCCGCATTGTGCTCTAACCTTAACAAGTGGAATCAGAGCTCTTACTAAATTGAGAATTTCAAAATGTCTACAAAATTTGACATTGAGAAGTTTGATGGCAAAATTAGCTTTTCTATTTGGCGAGTCCAAATGAGGGCCGTTCTTATCCAGAGCGGATTAAAGAAAGCTTTAGATGGGAAGTCAAAGAAACCAGTTTCCATGACCGATGATCAATGGGACGAGTTGGATGAAAAGGCGCTTTCAACAATTCAACTTTGTTTGTCGAAGGAGGTTCTTCGTGAGGTTGCCAATGAAGAAACCGCTGCGGCTTTGTGGCTGAAGTTAGAAACTTTATACATGACCAAGAGCCTCGCAAACAAGCTTCGTCTCAAAGAACGGTTATACACCATTCGTATGGTTGAAGGTACTCCTATTCAAACTCATCTTGATGAGTTTAATTCTATTATTATGGATATGCAAAATATTGATATTAATATTGAAGATGAAGACAAAGCTGTTTTGTTGGTTGTCTCTTTACCTTCTACCTATAAGCACTTCAAAGAAATCATGTTGTATGGAAATAATGATACCTTATCCTTTGAAGATGTTAAATCTAATTTATTGTCCAAAGAAAAATTTGATCTTGAAGTTAATTCTGTGGACAAGGGTGAGGGCTTAAGTGTTCGAGGTAGAACTCAAGAAAAAGGGAGTACCAATTATAAAAAGTTCAGATCCAAATCCAGAGGTCGCAAATCCAACAAAACTTGTCGCTATTGCAAGAAACCGGGGCATGACATTCCTGATTGTTTTATCTTAAAGAAAAAACAAGAAAAACAAGATAAGGGAAAATTTCAACAATCCTCTGAAGCTGCTAATATTGAAGCCAATTCTGACGGTGATATTCTTTTATCTGTTGTCTCTTATAATAATAGGAGTAAAACAGAATGGATTCTTGATTCTGGATGTACTTTTCATATGTGTCCTTATAAGGACTTATTCACCACTTTTGAACATGTTGACAGTGGTGTTGTTTTGATGGGCAATGATACCCAATGCAAAGTTGCAGGAATAGGTACTATTCAGATCAAGGCTCATGACGGTGTTGTCAGAACCTTGGCTAATGTCCGCTATATTCCAGATTTGAAGCGGAACTTAATTTCTCTTGGCACCCTAGAGTCTCTCGGGTGTAGGTATTCAGCTGAAGGTGGAGTTCTAAAGGTATTGAAAGGTGCTATGGTATTATTGAAAGCTAACCGGATTGGTAGTTTATATGTCTTGCAAGGTTCTGTTGTGACAGGTTCAACAGCTGTATCTTCTTCAATGCATGATAATGACATTACCAAATTATGGCACATGCGCCTGGGCCATATGAGTGAAAAAGGTATGCACCTTCTAAGCAAACAAGGTCATCTTGGTAAACATGGCATTGGTAAATTGGATTTTTGTAAACATTGTGTTTTTGGGAAACAGAAAAAGGTTAGTTTCTCCACTGCAACTCACCGTACCAAAGGTATTCTTGATTATATTCATTCTGACCTTTGGGGGCCTTCTAAATTTCCTTCTCATGGAGGATGTCGCTATATGATGACCATCATTGATGATTTTTCTCGCAAAGTTTGGGTTTATTTTCTGCAGCATAAAAATGAGACTTTCTCCACTTTCAAGAAGTGGAAAACTCTTGTTGAAACCCAGACAGGGAAGAAAGTGAAGAAGCTTAGAACAGACAATGGATTAGAGTTCTGCAATGGTGATTTTAATGAGTTCTGCACAAAAAATGGTATTGCTAGACACAAAACTATTCCAAGAAATCCTCAACAAAATGGTGTTGCAGAACGGATGAACAGGACTCTACTTGAGAGAGTTCGTTGTATGCTCTCAAATGCTGGGTTATGGCATCGGCGTGAATTTTGGGCTGAAGCAGCATCTACTGCTTGTTACCTGGTTAATCGTTCTCCACATTCAGCACTTGATTTCAAAATCCCAGAAGAAATTTGGTCAGGTAATCCTGTTGATTATTCTAACTTAAGAATCTTTGGATGTCCTGCTTATGCACATGTTAATGATGGTAAATTAGCTCCAAGAGCTGTTGAGTGCATATTTCTTGGTTATGCATCTGAGTCTAAAGGATATCGCTTATGGTATTCTGATGCAAAGTCACGGAAATTAATTCTTAGCAGAGATGTGACTTTTAATGAGGATGCATTTTTATCTTCTGGAAAACAATCTATTGTGTCTTCTTCTACTAGTACAGGTAATCTACAGGGTACTAGCGAGAAGGTGGAGTTGATAGTGAAACCTACAGTTCCTAATGTTGATGTTCCATCTTCCTCTACAAATCAATCTAGCATTGATGATCATTATGTTGATTGTGATGACAGTACAACTTCTCCTATTCATCAGCAAGAAGATGATTATTGTATTGCTCGAGACAGAACCAGAAGACTAATTAAAAGGCCAGCTAGATACACTGATGGTGATAATTTAATTGCTTATGCATTGTCAGTTGCACAAGAGGTAAATGATGATGTTGAACCTGCCAGCTATACAGAAGCTGTTTCTTGTGTTGATTCGTCACAGTGGCTAGTGGCTATGAATGAAGAGATTGAAAGTCTTCATAAGAATGGTACTTGGGCTTTGACAGAGCTTCCCGAAGGCAAACGACCATTACGATGTAAATGGATCTATAAGAAGAAAGACGGTATTCCCGGGGTTGAAGATCCAAGATGCAAAGCACGACTAGTTGTTAAAGGTTTTAATCAAAAGGAAGGTATTGACTTTAATGAGATATTCTCACCTGTTGTTCGTCATACTTCTATACGTGTTTTGCTTGCTTTTGTTGCTTTATTTGATTTGGAGTTGGAGCAACTTGATGTAAAGACAGCTTTTCTACATGGAGAGCTGGAAGAAGAAATTTACATGGAACAACCTGAAGGATTTATTGTTCCTGATAAGGAGCATCTTGTCTGTCGATTGAAGAAATCATTATATGGCCTTAAGCAAGCTCCCAGACAATGGTACATGAGGTTTGATTCTTTTATGATTGGGCAAGGTTATTGCAGGAGTCAATTTGATGACTGTATTTATTTCCAGAAATTTCCAAATGAATCATTCATATACTTGTTACTGTATGTTGATGATATGCTAATTGCTTCACGTGACAAGTCTTTGATCCGGAAATTGAAAATTCAACTCAATAATGAGTTTGAGATGAAAGAATTAGGTGCAGCCAAGAAAATTCTTGGTATGGAGATTCACAGGGATCGTCAAGCTGGTAAATTGTTTTTATCCCAAGAGAAATATATTGAAAGAGTGCTTGAAAGGTTTAATATGAATAATTGTAAACCTGTTTCTACTCCACTTGCTGCACATTTCAAGTTATCTTTAGATCTTTGCCCACATACAGAGGAAGAGATGGAGCGTATGTCACATATTCCTTATGCTAGTGCAGTTGGTAGTCTTATGTATGCTATGGTGTGCACTAGACCTGATTTAGCATATGCTGTTAGCATGGTAAGTCGATATATGCATAATCCTGGAAAGGATCATTGGAGTGCTGTAAAATGGATTTTTCGGTATCTAAAAGGTACTTCTGGTATTGGCTTGGTATTTGACAGAAACAAGGCTACAACTGATGACGTTGTAGGTTATGTTGATTCGGATTATGGTGGTGATATTGACAGAAGGAGGTCTCTTTCTGGTTACATCTTTACTCTCTGTAATAGTGCTATTAGCTGGAAAGCTACTCTTCAGTCCATTGCTGCATTGTCTACGACTGAAGCAGAATATATTTCAGCAACGGAGGGTGTGAAGGAGGCTATTTGGCTCCGAGGTTTGGTAAATGAACTTGGTCTAATACAGGGTGTTCTTACAGTGTTTTGTGATAGTCAAAGTGCTATTCATTTGACCATAGAAACAAGGCTACAACTGATGACATTATAGGTTATGTTGATTCAGATTATGGTGGTGATATTGATAGAAGGAGGTCTCTTTCTGGTTACATCTTTACTCTCTGTAATAGTGCTATTAGCTGGAAAGCTACTCTTCAGTCCATTGCTGCATTGTCTACGACTGAAGCAGAATATATTTCAGCAACAGAGGGTGTGAAGGAGGCTATTTGGCTCCGAGGTTTGGTAAATGAACTTGGTCTAATACAGGGTGTTCTTACAGTGTTTTGTGATAGTCAAAGTGCTATTCATTTGACCAGGAATAATCGTTATCATGACAAGACCAAACACATTGATATAAAACGTCACTTTATCCGAGATATTGTTGCTATTGGTGAAATTATGGTGGAAAAGATTCACACATCAGAGAATCCAGCAGATATACTTACCAAGCCACTTCCGAATACCAAGTTCCTACTTTGCTTGGACTTGGTTGGTCTCTACAGCACTTGAGTGCCCTTCGGGGCATTATTTGGCGATGAGCAACTTATCAAATTCGAGCCAAGGTGGAGATTGTTAGATGCCTCTCATTACTATGCCTTAAAAGAATTTTATGACAATTTTATGGCTCTCTTTAAGGGCATTTTATGTCACTTTTATGGCTTTGTTTCCAAGCATCCAATGCTTGGAATCCAAGATACCAAGACTTTGCTTGCCTATAAAAGGACACATATAGAGAGCTTCAAAATCATCTTCACAACACACAACATCTCTTTCATTTACACATATATTGTGAGTGCATTCTTGGTGAGAATTCTTGTTCCATTTGAGAGAGTATTTGTGAGAAAAAATATTGTCATTTGTCCTCATCATTATAAGAGGATTTCTTGTACTCTTCTTTTTTACATAGTGGAATTTTGCTCTTGATCGCCCGTGGTTTTTTTCCTCTCACACTGAGGGGTTTTTCCACGTTAAATCTTGTGTGTTATTTTCTTTATCCTTTACTTGCTTCTCTTTTGTTCTCAATTGATTCAATCCTGTGCTTCCGCATGCTTCCGCATTGTGCTTTATCCTTAACAAAAAGTAAAAAACATAGACTCTTAAAATGAATTAAAAATAGAACAGAACAAAAATAATACATGGCACATACCGAACAAACCTCATTATATCATTTTTCTATAAACAAAGCACATTATATTATATAATAATAAATAAGAAATTATCCCACTTTTAACTTTTTGCCCATGTATCATCTTACATTAGGATAGTTTATAGTAGGATTTAATATTTGACATAACATCACCCTTTTATTTTTAATTGAAGTTATCCCAACTAAAATTTCGATATTGTAAATGTGGCCGGGTGGCTACGCTCTTATTTATGTTTCATTCTCCTATGGTAAGTACGGTAATCCTTTCTCAACTTTGATTTTTAACCTTGTAAGATAACATGTAATAAACTCAGATCTTATATCATCATACTAACTTCATATTGGTCGTGACAATTAATCTAAATCATTATGAAGAATTGGTGGCAATTAATCTAAATCATTATGAAGAATTGGTGGCAATTAATCTAGATCATTATGAAGAATTGTCCAAATTATTACACGGGGTTTATCCCTCACATACTCAACAAGTGTGAAACTTAAATATTTTCACACTCATTCAAAACGATTTAATCAAAACTCCCATATTTTTTCTTTGCTCTTTGCTTGGTGACATGCACCATGATGGGTACGTGCATGAGTAATGATGTTTGTGTGAATTTTTTTATATTTTATCAATTCGACCAAGTCATTTTCCATGCTGAATCTGTGAAGAAGATCTTTGCTTTTGACCTTGACACGGTTTTTCTGAAGATACCAACATCACCAAAAAGAATAAAATGAAGAATACTTATGAAGACAATGAAGATTCAAGTTTCAAGATATTCAAGACTTTTAGCCTAAGTCTAAAATATGTACTTCTATCCTATACTCTTGATTATACAATAGTAGTAATGCTCAAACTATTTTTAAAAGAAAATTGAAACACTCTAAAATACTTCAAACAATTTTCAAAAATAGTGTGTAACGGGTTACTTCATCTAATTAACATGTTACAAGTATGAGAAAATAGTTATCCAACTTAAAACTGATCAGAGTAATCCATTACTGTCTTTGAGTAACAGATTACCAGTGTTATTAAAGTTGAGTAACCGATTACTCAACTTGCTGTAATCGATTACTCTAATTCGAAAATAAATTATCAATGGACAGAACATTTGAGTAATCGATTACTCAATTGATGTAATCGATTACTGAGAGTTGTTGCATCAGATTTTCAAATTCAAAGTGAATGAGTTTCAACCCAAAAGACATGTTTTCATTCCAATCAATTCCTACCATTTCAAAGAGACATTTTGGCTGATTGGAAAGCTTATATAAAGGCATTAAAACTCACAATCACAACACACAACATATACACAACTCTTATACAAACTTCAAAAGCTCTTACACATATTCTGAAATTATTTTTTGCACTTTTTGCAACAAGTTCTTAAACTTTCAAAGTTGATTTTTCTGAAGTTGCTTAAAGTGAAAGTGTTTCAAGTTTACAAACTTATAAAGAGCATTATTACTAAGTATACAAAAG
>NW_017716062.1:0-1742 GCF_001865875.1 Lupinus angustifolius
TATTGACAACATTATTACTTCGTCTCTCAAATAGAGCCCTCCAAGATTGATGAAGCAATCGAAGATGAACACCGGATTCTTGCTATGCAAGAATCCGGTGGAATAGAGATCTCAGGGTTAGATATTGCAATTGCAAGGCATAATCTTTAGTGGAATTGCAACTAAGAGTGAGATCATCCTATTGACAACATTATTACTTCGTCTCTCAAATAGAGCCCTCCAAGATTGATGAAGCAATCGAAGATGAACACCGGATTCTTGCTATGCAAGAAGAATTAAACCAGTTTGAGAGAATTTAAGTTTAGGAACTTGTTCCTAGACCGAAAAACAGGCATGTTATTGGAACTCGGTGGGTATTTCGTAATAAATCTGATGAAAATGGTATTATTTTTAGAAATAAAGCTAGACTTGTAGCCCAATATTACAATCAGGAAGAAGGTATAGACTTTGATGAAACCTTCGCTCCGGTTGCTAGACTTGAAGCTATTAGGCTATTACTTGCTTATGCTTGCTCTTTGAATTTTTAGTTATATCAAATGGACGTAAAAAGTGTTTTCCTCAATGGCTACATTCAAGAAGAAGTTTTTATTGAACAACCTCCTGGTTTCGAAGATTACAGACATCCTTCTTATGTGTATAAATTAAAGAAAGTTCTTTATGGCTTAAAGCAAGCTCCTCGTGCATGGTATGATCGTCTAACTAAATTTCTATTTGAAAAAGGTTTCAACAAAGGAAAGGTCGACACTACACTTTTTATAAAAAAAAAATAAATCATCATACTTTACTTGTTCAAATTTATGTAAATGATATTATTTTTGGTTCTACTATGATGTTTTGTATAGTAAATTTGGAAAAATGATGCAAGGAGAGTTTGAAATGTCCATGATGGGGAAGTTAAATTACTTCCTTGGACTTCAAATCAAACAACTTGATAATGGCATTTTCGTAAGTCAACCCAAGTATTGTAGAGATTTGCTAAAAAGATTTGACATGGATGGCTGCAATCCAATAGCTACTCCTATGGGATCCAGTACTTACATTGATACAGATGAAGTAGGAAAAAGCATTGAAATATCAAAGTATCGAGGTATGATTGGATCTCTTTTATATTTAACTGACAATAGACTTGATATCATGTTTAGTGTATGTCTGTGTGAACTCTATCAATCTAAACCAAAGGAATTACACTTAGTTGCTGTTAAGAGAATCATGAAATATCTTAAGGGTACATCTAACGTTGGGATGTGGTATCCAAAAGGAAGTATATGTGATTTGGTTGGTTATTCGGATTCAGATTTTGCTGGGTGCAAATCTGAGAGGAAAAGTACAAGTGGTACATGCCATATTTTGGGAAATGTTTTAGTTTCTTGGTCTTGCAAGAAAAAAGCAGTGCAAATCTGAGAGGAAAAGCACAAGTGGTATTTGCCATATTTTGGGAAATGCTTTAGTCTCTTGGTCTTGCAAGAAACAAACATGTGTTGTCCTAAGTACTGCTGAAGCTGAATATATAGCAGCAAGTAGTTGTTGTCTCAAGTGTTATGGCTCAAACAACAATTACGAGATTATGGCTTAGACTTGGAGTGCATTCCTTTAAAATGTGACAATACAAGTGCTATAATCCTCACAAAGAATCTTGTTATGCATTCTAGAACCAAACACATTTATATAAGGCATCACTTCCTTATGGACCATGTCCAAAACAAGGATGTGTTTGTAGAATTTGTTGATACTCACAACCAACT
>NW_017716063.1:0-12650 GCF_001865875.1 Lupinus angustifolius
GTGTGCTTCATTATATCTATTTCATGCCTACTTGAACTTAAATGTGTTTATTTATGTTTAAAATATTTCAATTTTTGGGTAAAAATCATTTTCATAACTTAATTTTGCCTAAAAAAAAGTTTTTCCGGGATCAGTAATCGATTACACTAAAGAGTAACCAATTACAGAGTTGAACAACGTGTTTCAGTAACCGATTACTCAAAATGAGTAACTGATTACTCTATGTTGTTGTTTGAAAAATTTAAATTTTTTATTTTGAGTAACTGATTACTCAAAGTGAGTAACCGGTTACTCTGTGCTGTAATATATGTATTTTTTCTACATTTTAAAACTTTTTCAAACTCATCTTCTTCCTCATTTCAAACCCCCTTTATGGTCACCTCTCTCTCTAAAATCTTCGTTTTTGATCCGTTTTGAGTGATTTTTGTGTGCTTTTATATCACATTTTCACTTCTAAACACTTCCAAACCATCATTTTCGTGTTTAGTGACCTAAATAAAAAAACCCCAAATATCCAAAACCCAAAAACCTAACTTTTCAAAAACTCATTTTAATGGCTTCCTCATCTAGAACCAAGAAGCAACACACCAATCCTACTCAAAGGAACCAAGAAACTTCATCTTTGGAGTCCAACCCTCTTGACTTAACGCGACTTCTAGCAAATGATGAGCAATGTAAAATCTTTGAGGAACACTTCCATGGTCACATTATCTTCACTCTCAAATACGGTAATCTCGGGAACTTTGAGTTTGAAGATTTTATATTTCCTTATCTCTTAAGACAACAAAACCTTTTCGATTTCTATTGTGAATCAACTGAAATTTATCCTGAACTGATTAGAGTATTTTACTGTAACATGAACTTTAGGAAAAACCGTCTTACTTCCTATGTAAAAGGAAAAGACATTACTTTGGATTTGAAAATCATGAGTTCATTGTGCTGTAACATACCCTATTAGGGGAACATGGCAGGTTTCGGCCTTGTATGCGAATGGGAAAATTATGATCGAAAAGATTTTTATTATTCTCTGTGTAGAATAACCAAAAAGGAAATAGAAACACTTAAGCAACAAGGTTATGGTATAACTGTTAAAAATAGAGATATCCTTTCTACTGGACATCTCAAACTAGAAGACCGTTTGCTTCATTATTTTCGGAGCTATGTCATCTTACCAAAATTTTCAAATCACTCTCAAATAAGTGACATAGAACTCCAATTGATGTATGCTATGAAATTTAATCTAAAAATCAATTGGACTATGATGATAATGAGACAAATGTGGTCTATAAGAGTAGCACAAAGCCCTTTGCCATATGCAATCTTCATAACAAAAATCCTTGAGCATTTCGGTGTTTCTACTGTTGGAGAAAATAAGGTCCTGCTTAACCCTCGTGAAAGTCATATTGATGTGGCTGTGATTCACAAAATACGCTTCACATTTTATCTTCGTGACTGGACCCTACAAGCCGATAGACCTCCTGCTCCTGAACCAGAATCTACCCCTACTAATCCTTCTGAACCTCAACCTTCTGAGTTTCATGCTCAATCTTCCTCATATGCTGCCATTAGAGATGGAAAAACGGGCCGCCCGGCCCATTTAGCCCGCGTCCGCAAATGCCCGCAAAAATTTAAGCGGGCGCGGGCATGCCCTCATTGGCTTAACGGACAAAATTCAATGCTCTGCCCGTTTTAAAATGGGCTAACGGGCTTGCGGGCGGCCCACGGACATTGTTGAATAATTAAAAAAAATAAAAAATTATATAATAAATGAAATTAAATTAAATAAAGTAGTTGAAGATAAAAAATTAACAATTTTTTTGATATTTTATGTGAAGTTTAACAAATTACATTAGATTACAATTGTTTTAGGGAATAAAAATCATATTACATTATTTTTTTCTTAAATTATATTTATGGGCCGCTTGCATGCCCAATGGAAATGCCCGCAAACTTAACGGGCAAAACGGGCCGGGAAAAACAGGCAAATGGACAAAAAATGTATGCCCTGCCCGTTTTACCATGTATAGCTGCCATGCCTACCAATTAGATGATAATGGATGAGTTATTCTCTCTTCTAGGCTACATCACTAATCAGATGGACGCCTTTGATACATAGAATCAACAAATCCAGTTTGAACTTCATCGTCTCTCTTCTAAGTTGAGTAGCATGGACATTGATGAAGACAGTTCTGACCCTGAGTCTTAGACTTTATCTGTTGTTAGGATTTTTTAGTTGTAATGTTAATTTTCTCGTGGTTTCGGACAAATTTCTATTATGTTGTTTGTATTGCTGTTTGCATTGTTAATGCTTGAACATCTTTTTACTTTTATGATATTGCTCAAATTTTGTTATATATTGATATCCATATTATTATATGTTATATATATCCTATTGCATGTATGCTATATATATTGTGTGAAACTCTTGACTTTTCTACTTTTTGATGATGTCAAAAGGGGGGGGGGAGTTGGGATAGTGCATTTTCTGTTTAAAATCTTTCAGGCACATAACTCCAAATGAAAGAGGGAGCATACAAAATAGGAGGGCATACAAAATAGGGGGAGCATAATCAAGACAAGTAAATAATATCACAAAGTATGCTGCTCTTAGAAAACTACACTGTTAAGAAGATATTAGTTTGTCATCATAAAAAAAAAGGGAGATTATGAAGAAGATCTCTGCTCCTGACCTTGACACGACATCACCAAAAAGAAGAAAAGGAAGAATACTTATGAAGACAATGAAGATTCAAGTTTCAATATCATTCTTACAGAATCCCAGTCGTACGTGGCCCGATGCAAGCTAGTCCTTCGAAAAAATGTGTGCGTCTCGTCTTAAACTTATCTGGAACCTAAGACTCAATTGGGATGCAGCAAGGGCTTGTTTTGTTCCTCACGGTCCAGATCAAAATTCTTGATGCGTTCGTCTCACTTGTTGAGGTGCCAATTTGGTCCCTTAGTATCGAGTTGGGTAGTTGCGGGCATTTGGTTGATGTGTCGAGGCTTCTAGTGTGACCCTTTTTACACAGAAGGATGTGGTGTTAGGTGAAGCCTTTCAGGGCATAGCCGCAACACGAAGGGACACAAGTCGAATCACCCGGAAGTGTGTTGCGGGCTAGTTTGCATGGTTGAAGTCAAGGTGTGCTCGTGTATGACACAAGCAACAATGTGTCTCATGTAGGCTTGTCCGTAATAGATGTGTGGGTTGTTGAGGTGTTGGTTTGGTCCCATGGTGTGAAGTTGGTAGTTGCGAGCATCCCACAAACATTTCAAGGCTTCTAGTATGACCCGTTCTGCACGGAAGGATGTGGTGTTGGGTGAAGCCCTTAGGGGCACAGTTGTAGCATGAAGGGGAGCAAAACCAATTATCCAGAAGTGTGTTACATTCTAGTTTTCATGGTTGAAGTCAAGGTGTCACTATGCCAGAGTTGTAGTTCAACAACGCTTATTTTAGATGTATAACATCACTTTCATGCACTTTCTGTTTGACGGTAGTAGTATATTGTCATCATTAACAATGCTTCTCAAACGCTGTTATATTGAATATATACCACAGCGCATCACACAAGAAGTGCTGGCATATAGTGCATAAATACAACAATGCATCGTCCACAAAGCATTGTCATGTAGGTCTTACATAAACATCACATTTTATATGTATTATTAACAACGCTTATTGTTGCGCTGTTTTAGTGCATATATATAACAACGCATTATCAAAAAAGCGATGTTGTATTATTCATAAATATTCTCAAACAACACCTTAACACAACATCACAATACACATTGCACTTTTGTATTAAGCATGTACAACATCGTTGTCTATAAAAAGCGTTGTTGTATTGATACTTTACAATAGTGCATGTCAGGGCTTCCCCTAGAATTCACTATTCATTTGTATAAATTAATACATGTATATACATTTATTAGCAGAACATATATTTTCAACAGCACAACATTTATACATTTTGAACAACACAAACACATTAATACATGTCAAAAGTTTATTTTATTAACATTAATATAATACAAACTACAGATAATGAATATCATGCCAATTATATTTTGATAGAGTACATTATTACAAATAAAAATTAAGAAAATTACAAAGAAACAAAATTATACAAATTACAAACATTCAAAATTAAGCTATAATTATATAAAGACTACTTGCATCTACTCTTTCCTTTTCTTTGATTGTTTTTGGCATGTAAGATCATCCTTGTTTGGAGGAACATATTGGCTCACCCAAAGCCCTTCATCGTGATCATCTCTTGTATATAAATCATCATCCGCAATTGGTCCGCTCTCACACGACTGATATGTCCCCAAAACGGATAATCTTCATCAATATCTTCATATTCTTGGTCATCAATATTATTGACGATTATTTTGTTAGTTAAAAGAACAATGAACCATTTCATATCAGATGGGTCAGTAACATAGAATACTTGTTGAGCTTGTCATGCTAGAATAAATGACTCATCTTTATATCCTGGCATATTAAGATTTACATGCATGAACTCTAACTCATCAACTCCGAAGCCATTATTGTTATCAACCCACATACAATAAAAAATCGGCATCCGAAACTTGTGAAATCCAATTCCCATATTCGTTCAATCACTCCAAAGTATGACATGTTCGCATATATTGGGTTTCTATCTTTTGCACTTGACATGTATAATGTTCGAGCGACAAGAGTCACACCACTATTTTGCATTTTACTTTGATCATCTTGTGTTTTCGTATAAAATGTGAACCCATTAATTAGGTAACCAATGTATGATAAGACACGAATACTTGGACCATTGACTAACCATTTCAATCTTTCAGAAACCGAATGTGCATTTATATTCAACTTCTCATCAATGTGACTTTTTAGCCACTTTATGAAACACCAATTATGCTCTTTGGAAATCCAACTTTCATTTTTACTTGGATAAGACTTACTTATCTTCTCCTTGTATATTTCAACATATGGCCCAATCTCGTAGGCATTTTGCAAAACATATATGTGCGCTTGCTCCAATTCGGTTCTTGTTATAGTCAATATTTCATTCCCAGTAATACCTTCACCAAATGTTTTTTTTTTTGCATATCTAGGCTTTGGAATGTCCATGACATCACCATTGGTAAGTTATTTGGTACAAAAATCAAGAGCTTTTTCAACAACATATCGCTCGACAATACAACCCTCTAGTCTTGATCGATTCTTCACATACCCTTTTAATATCTTCATATAACTCTCAAAGAGGTACATTCATCTCATATAGAAAGGGCCACATAGTTAGGTCTCTCAAACAAGATGAATGCTTAGATGAACCATGATGTCAAAAAAGAATGTGGGAAATACATTTCAAGCTCACACAAAGTCAAAATAATTTGTCTTTGCAATTCAGGTAATTTCTTAGGGTCACTCACTTTGGTACAAATTGCCTTGAAGAAGAAGCATAACCTAGTTATGGTTCCTCGAACTTTTTTAGGTAGAATTGACCGTATTCCAATAGGCAAGAAATGCTCCATAAGTACATGACAATCATGAGACTTAAGACCTTTTAACTTGAGGTGTTTCATTGATACAAGGTTCTGAATGTTGGAAGAGTACCCTCTGGAACTTTAACACCATGAAGAAATTTACAAAATTCCATTTTCTCCTTCCTCGACAAAGTATAAACTGTTGGAGATAGAAATGTATGTTTTCCATTCAATATCGGCCTCAATTCCTTTCTTATTCCATACTAACCAAGTCCAACCTTGAATTCAAGCCATCTTTGTTCTTACCAGGGACATTGAGTAAGGTACCAAAGAGATTTTCAAACACAATTTTTTCAATATGTATAAGAACGAGGAAATGTCTTACATATAATGAACTCCAAAATGGAAATTCAAAGAGGATTGGCCTTTTCTTCCATCCCTTTGTGACAATTTCTTTTGCAAAAGGTTTACCAAAGTTATTTTTCAAACCCTTTAGCATTTGAAATAATTGGTCACCCGTCAACGAGAAAGGAGCACGATCTTCTTCATTGTTTCCATTAAATGTTTTTCTCCATCATCGATAGTAATGATCTGAATGCAAAAATCTACAATGGCCAAGGAAGACATTCTTCTTATAGTGTTCCAACCTTATTGAATGAGCATTGTCTTCACATACAGGACATGCAAAATGTCCATTTGTACTATATCCAAACAAATTACCATAGGCAAAGAAATCACTAATTATACCGAACAACAAAGCCCTCAAGTTGAATCTTTCTTCCCTATAGGCATCATACACATTTATGATCGTCTCCCACGTTTTCTTCAAGTCTTCAATTAATGGAGCCAAATATATGTCTATCATTTCCTAGCTGGTTAGGTCCAAAAATTAACATAGATAACATCACATATTTATGCTTCATGCATAGAGAAAGAGGGAGGTTGTATATCACCAACATCATTGGCCATGTATTGTGGGAGCAACTTTGAACACTATGTGGGTTAATTCCATCTGTTGACAATAAAATGCGTAAGTTTCTTTGTTCTTGACCAAAACTAGGATAGTCATGATCAAATTTTCTCCATTGAGGAGAATCTGTAGGATGCCAAAGCTTGCCACCTTTAATCATTTCTTCATCATGCCATGTTAACTTCTTTGCATCTTTGGCATTGCTAAATATACGCTTGAATCTTGCTTTGATTGGAAAATACCATAAAACATTTTTGGGAATTGAGTCTTTCTTCTTATATCGTGATGCATTACATTTAGGACAAAACTTTAATGAAGCATACTCATTAAAAAGTAAAATGAAATCAATTTCACAAGCATGTATCCTAGTGTAGTCCACGTCAATGGAACATAACATTTGTTTTGCATCATAAGTTCAAGAAGGGAGCACATTATCTTCCGGCAACATCTCCTTTAGAAGTGCAAGCAAGTCGGTGAAACTCTTATTAGTCCATCCATTAACATATTTCAACTTATACAACCTTGACACCACTCCCAATCTTGTGAATTTAGTTAGTACCATCATATTATGGTTTCTCAGCATCACTTATCAACCGCTGAAACATCTTAGGACAATCTGAAGATCCTCTTCAACAATGATTGCCATTTCCTCGAAACGATCGTCTTCATATGCATTTGTGTAGTTGTCTATCATATGCATCTCATCATCATAATCCACAACGTCTCTCTTCTCACCATGTCTTGTCCAACATGTGTAACTTTGATCAATATCGTGGCACACTAAATGAACTTTTAACTCATTTGGAGTAATTTGGTTTGAGTAACAACATCTTAAGCAATCTATTAGGGTTTTCAGCATTCTCAATTGCAAACCTAACAAATGATTTCACTTTTTCCTCATACTCCTTCGTCAATCGATTGACACTCATCCATTTTCGATCCATTTTCTATTAACAAAAAAAATATAATGAGAATAAATCCCTAAAGCTAAAGCTTGGAGTTAAGCTCACCAAACATAGCAAATACATTATTATATAATTAAAGTGAAAGAGGTCGAAAACCCCAACTCAATATAAGCTAAATGAGTGAAATCACTTTCACTCATTTATAAGGAAAATATTTATAACTCAATACAAGCTAAATATAATATAATTAAAAAGGGTAATCATTATAAGGAAAACTCACTTTCAATTCGATGTTGAATGCATGAATGATGATTTTGAGGTTAAACGAGTGAAGAATTTTCGAATTCGGTGAAGAAGGATTTTCGTGTTGAATGAGTGAATGATATTCAAAATTTGGTGTTGAATAATGATTAGGTTGAATGATCGTCGAGGTCAATTTTGAGAGTAAATGAGTTCCGCTACTGAGTAAATGAGTGTTGGGATAACTGAATGTTTGAGAATATTGTGGGAACAATTTAATTTTTTAGGGTATGATAGCATCTTTAACAATGCATAATGAAGACAATATTGTCAATGATACCTAATCAACAGTGCCACATACAAATAGTGTTGTGGAAGAACCCCTCATTTAAATATAAAGAAGGTAATTAAATGTAATCAACATCGCATTGTTAATGAATCATTATTGTATATGTATAATAACAGCGCATTCATAAAAAAAGCATTGTTGAAGATTATTATTCCTAATTCTACATAGTTAAGCACACAACAGAAAATAACCTAAATACATACAGAAACAGAACAGAACAACAAATTGAATGCATACAGAAACACCAAATCATAATTATATGAATACAACTGAATTTCAACTGAATTTATATATTACTAATTACATTGTAATGTTACATAAACATATATTACATACACCAAATCATATACATTACATTGAACATTAATTGAATTCCCTAAGCTACGATCTGTGCAAAAATCTACTATACCTATTTGCCAATAAAACTAAGTACAAACTTTGACCAATGTTCTTTAATCTGGTTGACTTGTCCATCTGTATATGATTTGCCAACAAACTTGATTTCATTAGTTGGTCATTGCTGAATGATCTCATTCTTGAATTTCAACACATAATAGCCACAATCTACCTCGTTTGTTTGGCAAGGGATCTACAATTAAAATGAAGTAAACATATAAGTATAACCTTAGTTAAAATATGAATACACTACACATATAATTGTTTGAGATGATTTATGTCAATACCTTTATATGAGTCCACTTGATTTTGTGTTGTAGTATCGTTTTTCTAGAACGATTACAGCCTCTGTAAACTCTCACCACACTAAACATTAGAAAATTTACTTAATTACGAAACAACTAGGAAAGTGAAAGTGTAACTAAAAGTTTAAATGAGTAGTTCACTTACTTAGAAAATAATTCTTTCATAGTGGGGTACTTGTGTGGATCACCATGTGCCAATGAGTCAAACTAGTATATTTCTTCACTGACCCGATTGATGGCAACCAAAAGCCAATGATGCCTAACAAAATATATATACATGGTTAGCAAATGTTAAGCACAACATACTAAATACAATTTAAAAATGCTCACCAGGTATTAAAAGGTGCAAGAAATAAATTTGCAGCTTCTTTATGAATGAGGAGAGTATCTGCAATTTGTTTTGTATGTTCCCCAATCTTATTTTTGTCACTGGATACCAAAGCGATAACATGTGGGGATATGAACATCACCTTTTTCTTATTTACCAAAACAACATTTTCATACAAGTACCTAATACATATAACACAAATGTCATGCAAAAGCGAGAAGTTAAGAAAACATAATATACCTCATATATACACATATAGTCGTTGCACCTATACATTCATGTTAACTTACATCCTCGACTTCATTGATGTTATCATATTCTTCAGCATCAATCCCGAAGACTTCCTTGGGAATTTATATAGTTATTATATCATCTCTCATATTTTGTACATGCTCAAATAGTTGAGTACAGTAGTTGGTAGTCTTCTTGGAGCTCACATTCCTATTAGATGGCTTTGAGCTCACATTCCTATTAGATGGCTTTGAGCTCACATCTCCAATAGATGACATCGAGCTCACATCCCCGAAGATAGCTTAGCCTTTTGGGTGCTACTAGGGTAGAATGTACATTTTCCTAAAAAATTCAATAAA
Source organism: Lupinus angustifolius (assembly GCF_001865875.1). Classification (NCBI taxonomy): domain Eukaryota; kingdom Viridiplantae; phylum Streptophyta; class Magnoliopsida; order Fabales; family Fabaceae; genus Lupinus; species Lupinus angustifolius. The sequence continues at coordinate 9,562 of NW_017716063.1, forward strand.
AACATATCAATTATAGATGAATATATCTATAATATGAGTGAGCATAAGGTGAAAAATCATACCTTAGAATGAATTACTTGTACAAGGTCTACTGGCCAAACCACAAAGGCGCCTATAGCCCCTCCAATTGTGAAGATATCCTCATCGAGAGGAATTAGTAGCAACGCATCATCATCGATTGCAACATCATTCGAGACCTTCACATGATGGTGTGAGATATGTGCATTATGCAGCATAACATCGACCGACTTGTGCATTTTCCCAACACTCACTACTCAACTAGTTGGGGTATTCAGGAAATGTTTGCAAGAACTGATTCCTTGTACGTTAGTTAAAACATATAATTAGTTAACGACTAAAAACTAAATGGCAAATAAATAAAAATAAGTTAACTAAATTACTTCAGGAATGAGAATCAAAATGAGAATGTTGTATGGTGCAGGTATGCAACTCTAATTGATGGTTGAAGGAACAGTGCCAACAACACTAGCTAGTCATTGCCACTCAGTTTCCTTCACCTTCATTGATTGATCAAACTCGTTGAATTGTTGCATGAGGCCATCCAATTGATTTTTGAACTTGACTCATTTGGGCTTTAGTTGCACGCTTTGGATGGGGTACAAATGTTCACTGACTAACCCCAAATCTTGTACCTCGGATGCAGACATGGTAGATAGATAGTCCTAGTTCCTTATCAAGTATTATGCGACTATCCGGCTGTGCCTCCTTTTCTTTTAGGGAAATCTGACAAAACAAGAAAAAACACAATGTTAATTAATCATATTTTGATAAATAAAGTATGAAAATTAAGTATAATTAAAAAATAAGCACTTACAACATGTCTTGCTGCTTCTTGAACTTGATCATTATCGATGACATCATCCTTATTCTTACGGATATCCACCCAGAGAATATCGAGTTCTACTCCATGTGGAGTCATAGGTGTATCACTTTTGTTGTCCAATTGCCAAAACATAACAAATAATAATATAATTAGATATATATGCATACAAAACATAACCAAAATAATGTACTTTCAAATTAACAACACTTACATTTTTTCCTCGACTCCTCTATACCCCGCTCGAGAAGCTTGGTATGGATACAAAGGCTTAGATGCCCTCCTGCGGTTTTCATTACTTAATTTCTGAAACAACAAACAATATTAACATCAACAATCATATATATGTATATACAAAAGCATATATACAAAATTCAATACAAAGAATATGATTTTACTAAGAAAGACTCGTCTTGTGTGCGTAGGGTGACAAAAGTCTTCCAATCATATTCTTCGACGATATTTGCATATTTAGTTGGAGGTTTTAGGTTGACATTGATATCAGCATCTCTGAGTAATTTTTTGTGATCAGTTCGGAATTGTCGGAGAGCCTTACGAGCCGATTTAAGGATACAATCATTATGCTCCTCACCAATGTCAAAAGTTGACTGAAATAAAAATACATATACATTAATTATATTGCATGCAAACACATGCATATACGTACATTGCATGAAACACATATACGTACATTGCATGAAAACACAAAATCATACAAACTGAAAATTAAACTTACTGTTATTTCATTCCAAATACGTTCCTTCACGGCATTCCCTACATCAGTCCATTTTTTGAATGTTAGCTTCACATTCTACCTAACCACAAAACCCAATGTAGCTTACCTGTAACACCACGAATTTTACGATTTTGAATTATAAGATTTTATTAATATTGTTATTAATTATGTTTTCAAAACTGAATTTCTGGGAATTTTCGGTAAAGAATTAGACGAAACTCTAGTTGAGTTTTAGTCTTGTAATTCTATTTCCAATTTGGTGGTAAGTTTTCATGATTTTCGGAGACATTCGGTTTCGGACCGCTGTCGGGGCCAAATCCCACCCGGTACGGCTCAAAAAGTGGTTTTTGAGTTTCGTAACTCGGAATCTAATTCTGATTGCGCCGTTGGCTTCTTAATTTCATTTAGAGTCAATATAGACCCTGAGTACAACCATACCTATTTTCTAAATATTTTTCACCCGGAATGCCGAAATCCGAAATTCTAATCAGATATTAAAAATCAGGCGATTTATAATACCCGATCGAGTATTGACCGATAATACTCGGGCATGTTTATCGTACGTGTCCGCGAAGTGGTCATTTCGCGTTGGGATGTGAAATTTGCTTTTCCATAAAGCAAACCTCACATCACTTTCTCAAATATCTTATGAGATCAATATTAGCCACCCTAGGAGATTTTGATGATTTCCTAGAGGGAAATCTGATTTCCCTTATCTCCTTAAACCCTCACCCTTTAAAAAGAGAAGGTAAATTCTCTCCTCATCTTTTCCTCTCATTCCTCATTTGCTTCTTCCATCTTCAATCCTTGATCCCTCAACATTCAACCAATGGGTGTTGATGAAATTCAAGTATGTTGTTCATGAGCATGTCGAGAACATATTCAACCGTTGAAATTTTCTAAAACGCTTTCTAACTCATTTTCTCCTCAAAACCGAAAATGGTGATGTTCTTGAACTTATGAAAATATTTTGTTGAAACCATGAACAACTTGTGTTCATAGAGTTGTTATAATGTTTTATTACATGCATTTGGTTGTTTTAGCCAAAGGGGATGATGATGAAATCAAAGGAACCTTTAGAAACTGTTTTGGAAAAATGAGAATGTATGGATTTCTAGTTGTTGTTAGCCTTAAACCATTGCTTGGAACAAGTTAGAAAAATAGGCTAGGAACAAGTTGGAAAAATAGAAACTTTTGTTAAAAGGATGTTAAGGTTTATGAGTACATGAATGCCTCATAAAACTCTTAAAGGATACTTTGAATAACTTACTTTAAAATGGTAAGACTATCAAAGAACGTCTTTAAAAGGGATGGAAATCGTGAACGAACCTTCAATGAAAAAGGATGGTCAAGAACATGTGATGTTGGACCGGATGGATGAAAGGGATGTATGATCACGATGGGGAAAAAGAGAAATCATTTTAAGTATTTTAGTAACAATTTTAGAAATATCGGAAACTAACAGATTTTTATTTTGGTAGTTACGAAGATTTCGGTGTTCAAACCTTGAAA
>NW_017716064.1:0-804 GCF_001865875.1 Lupinus angustifolius
GTCTCGCTTGGGCGAGAACTGGACGAGGGACTGGGCGAGGGGAAGTTTTGGTTCTGGAACTCCTTCGCCTGGGCGACAGAATCTCGCTTGGGCGAGCAAGCCTCGCCTGGGCGAGGAAGGGCCTCGCTTGGGCGAGAACGCCCTGGATTTTTATGAGCCCCTGGAACTCTCTCGCTTGGGTGAGAGATTTATCGCTTTAGCGAGAAGAGGTCTCGCTTGGGCGATAGTACCTTCGCCTGGGCAAGGAAGGCTTAAGTTTATTTGAGATTTAAAGATGAATTGTCGCTTGGGCGACTAGACCCTGCTTTGGGAGGGACAGTGTGGAAAGATTGAAATAAGATGATGTTGTGAACAATGTGATGAACCCGGGTAGGGTGTGTTGTGATATAAAGGTTGTGGAATGAGATCATGGCTTAGATGAGAAGCATGACTCCACAAAAGTATGAAAGCATTGTTTGTGTTTATGCCTTGTTGGGCAAGTATCCGACTTGAGGTCGTGAACTAGGGGGGTACCCTAGTAAGGATACATGATATCACAGAACAACGATCGACCGACCATAAGAGGCATGGTCATGTGACCGTCCAGAATTATTCGGTGATGATTTATAGTGAATGAGATGTTACCTTGAGCATGTACGGTTGACATACTATCGGGTCCCACGAGAAGCATTCCTTGTCGGGAGATGGCTTAAGGATGGGCCAATCATGTGTTTGATTAATACACTTGCATTTGACTCTGACTAGGAATGCATTGCATTGTGACCATGAAGAAGTGGAGAGGAAATGACGGGATGACTTAGAGCA
>NW_017716065.1:0-6313 GCF_001865875.1 Lupinus angustifolius
TCAATGATAAATGATGAACTATATGTTAAAATATATTTTATGTCTGAGTGTGATATTCTGAGTAAGTCCACGCCGTCAATGAGTTTATGTTCATTAGATGTCTTACTCTCTCTGCTGTATTGTTCTTGTTTTGTATATATTTGCTATGCAGATGGCCAACAATAGCACTCACATTCGTGGTTATCACTTCACGATGTCCCTGATGGGACAATGGGATAGTGACGGACATAGATATACATACACAGGCCCCAGCGGTCTATCGTTGCACATGGTGTGCAACGGGTCATCGATGATGATCCCTCAACCCGACACCTACATTGACACTTCTTTCACCTTGCTGCCAAGGAGACTGAGGTCTCCAGAGGATGGACTTCGGTACCCGCCAGTCAGGAGTGATGGCGCTGTTCCCTCCCACGGTCATAGGACATGGTCAGATTGTTTGGGTGCTCCGTCATCCAGTAGAACCAAGAGGAGCCGGGTTCTTGGAGGAGGTCCCTGCAAGAAGGCTCCGGTTTTGAGAATGTCATCCCCTCCGAATTTTGCCGTTGGGTTATTACATAATGAAGTAGAAGAAGAGGAAGAGGAGGACGAGGTCGTTGAGCTCGTAAATGTAGAGAGCTCGGTGGAGGTGATCGACCTCGTGTCTGACTCGGAAGAGGAGGAGGACCCTAGTGAGGGGTCCAACATTCCTGGAATCTTTTAAGTCAGCTTGTGGCCAGTCGATGTCCCTTTTTGTTTTTAGTGGGGGGTTGTGTTTTTTATTTATTTTGTATATGTTAGTGGCGATGTAGTTTCCGCCTTTGTTGGCCTAGTCTGTATGAACTAACTATGACTTAACCGATTATATGCATTGTATTATTCAGGAAATTGTGAATCAGGTTAAGTTATCATTCGATAATGATAAGTTGATTTTCCGCATTCGAGTTTCTTAAAGTGATGTCCTGGAAAAGAGAGATTTGGAAAGGAGGCAATTTTATATAATTATTTCAACAACAAAAAATTTACCAATTTTTCCGCAATGTTTTTTAGAAGTATTTTTCGGGGCGTTACATTACCAATGAGTTGTCACTCTTTGAGTTCAATGGTTGCCCTTTTGAGTTCCATTGAAATCATATCTTCATATCCTTACTTCTTTCCCGAATGACATTCTTCATGGAGTCATTCCACGTGGAGTTCATTTTTTAGCAACGGTTAACTTGTTTTAGGGAGTCGGTGTAGCTTTGTCACCATTGTGAGAACCAAGGTCGACACTTTGGAAGCCATCGATGAAGCTTTTTGAAGTTTCTGAGAGTATGAGGATTTATGAGAGTATGAGAGTTTGCTGAGAGTATTGGAATTTCTTTCCGATTAAGTTTGAGAGCGTATAGGGAAATGATTCATCTTTTAGATATTTAAATTGTAGTAACAATTCAACAGCGCATATTAAAGATAGCGTTATTGTATTGACATCTTCAATAGTGCATATTAATAATAGCGATTTTATATTGATATCTTCAACAATACTTCTTAAGGGTTGTGCTGTTGTTGTGTATCCAATTGTTTACTACCCATTTTCATGAATATATCAACATCGCTTCCTTGATGATGCAATGTTGAATATAATCTAGTTGATAACACTATCTCAACTATGCACTGTTGAATAGAATCTAATTGAGAGCACTATCTTAATTTTGTGCTGCTAAACTGAACTTATTTTCTAAATTAACAGGATATTCGTAATTATGCACTGTTAAATTAACATTTTATATCATGGGTCAAAATATATATAACATGAATATACGTTAATTAACAAGAAGTTGTCATGAAGTAGATTACCATATTATTGTGTTTATTAATATGAAACTACAAAAATAATAAACATTAAGTTTTGTTATTTTTTTTGTGTGTTTATTAATCTTATTAAGTTTTTTTAATTTGTTTATTGTGTTTATTAATATGGAACTTCAAAAATATTAAAGAAAATAACCATTCAAATAAATAACAAAAAAAATAGAAATTAACATCCAAAATAACTTTTCATTTTTCATTCAAAGAGACAAAATACATTATAATGAATTAAATGATTTGGTAGATTACAATGAAATGAATGAAGAAAATCAATGAACTAAATGATTTGTAAATTAATTCTTCATCTCACGCAAATCTTGTATAACAACTACTTTCCTTCTGAAATCTGGGCCCTTTTTGAAAATCAAAAGATGTTAAAGACCTCATTGACAAGATTTCAATGAAGGAAACTGATAAACTCATCGAATGAAGAAAATCAATGAACTAAATAATTTTGCAAATCTTTTATAACAACCACTTTAATTTCCTTATGAAATTTGGGTCCCTTTTCCAAATCAAAAGATGTTAAAGACATGTTTGATATGATTCTGAAATAGAAACACAACTTTAGCACTTTTAACACTTCAAGTTGTTGAGATATGCTTTCTGCTCTCTTTTTGGTTACTTTGTGTTTTTTTCCTCCTATCTTCATGAACATACTCCTATATAAACACATACTCTTACTGATGAAATAGAACATGAAGTGAATCACAATATTTATAGATAAGCAACCATTAATATTTCAACAAACAAATAGACGTATAGTCACTTAACCATTAATATTTCAATAAATGAAATACGCATAACCACTCAACCATTAATATTTCAACAAACGAAGAGACGCATAATCACTCAACCATTAATATTTCAACAAATGATGAGACACATAACCACTTAAAAATTCGTACAAAATCAACAAGCGCATAATTAAGAAAGCGTTGTTACTATGTCATCTTCAACAACACTTTCTTATTTATGCGTTATGGAATTGATTAACATTAACATCGCTTTGTATCAAATACGTTGTTACACATAACTCATTCAAGCTAGCGCTAACGTTACTGATGTTTAACAGTAATGTGTCAAGAATGCGCTGTTGAAGTTACAAACATTGACAGCGCTTGCTTTATTATGCGTTGTAGATGTTCTTTCGCCTTGTTTTCAACAACATCGTTCAAAATTGCATTGTTGAATGATCGTTGTTTCTGTGATTTCCTATTCACCATGGAAGGATGTGGTGGTGTTAGGTGATGTCCTAACGTTGGTGTCAATCACATTCAATCTTATAACTATTGAAATGATTATTTGATACCGAAAGATTGGTGCATGCCTAACATAAGCACTATTTTCTTGTGCATATGCTTAGAGCTTAGATAAGAATTTGTTCACGTGTTAATTAGAGAAATTTGAGGTGTTAAGTCTTGGAAATAGTGGATGTAACTGGGTTATATGGTCTGTGAAATAAACACTATGTTAGATATCGTAATAAATAGCGGTCATTCAACAACGCAATTCTGAACAACGCTGTTGAAAATGAAGCGGAAGAACATCAACAACGCATAATAATACAGACGCTGTCAATTTGTGTAACTTCAACATCGCATTCTTGACAATGCGCTGTTGAACATCAGTAACGTTAGCGCTGGCTTGAATGATTTATTTTTAATAGCGCATTTGATAGAAAGCATTGTTGATGTGAATATATGCAACATCGCATATTTAAGGAAGCATTGTTGATGCTTAATTATGCGTTGTTGATGTTTTACGAATTTTTAAGCATCCGAGAAATTAATGGTGAAGTAGTAATGTGTCTCTTCGTTTGTCGAAATATTAATGGTTGAGTGATTATGCATTTCTTAGTTGTTGAAATATTAATGGTTGAGTGATTGTGCGTTTCTTTGTTGTTGAAATATTAATGGTTGAGTGATTATACGTCTCTTCGTTTGTTGAAATATTAATGGTCACTCATCTATGATTATTGTGGTTCACTCAATGTTCTATTTCATCAGTAAGCTAAGAGCCTAAGAGTATGTGATTATATAAGAGTATGTTCATGAAGATAGGAGGAAGTAAACACAAAGTAGTAAAAAAAGAGCAATACTGCAAAGAGTGAAAAAGAGAAAAAGCACCTAGATTTGTATAGAGGAGTCGAAGAAAAAGTTGTGTTTCTGTTTTAGAATCATGTCAATGAGGTCTTTAACAACTTTTGATTTTTCAAAAGGACCCAGATTTCAGAAGGAATGTGGCTGTCATACAAGATTTGCATGAGATGAAGATTTAGTTGATTGATCTCTTTCATTTGCAATTGAAAGGAAATAAAAGGAAAAGGGGAATGAATTATTTAGTTCATTGAGCTCTTTCAATTTTCATTGATCTCTTTCAATTGAACCGAAATAAAAGGAAAAAAGGGATAAATGAATTATTTTTCTTCATCATCTGCAGCAATTCCTTAAGTTCATTGATTTCCTTCGTGGCAAAATGATCCAGATTTTAAAAGGAAATCAATGAACTGTTATACAAGATTTGTGTAGAGAAGTCGAAGAAACAATTGTGGATAAGATTATTTCATCTTCTACCAAATCATTTAGTTCATTATATTCGCATGTATCATATCACTTAGTTCATTATAATGTATTTTGCCTCTCTAAGTGAATAATAAAACAATTATTTTGGATATTAATTTCTGTTTTTTGTTAATTATTTGGATGATTATTCTCTTTAATACTTTTGCATTGTTCCTTATTTATAAACACAATAAGCAAATTATTAATACTTAATAAATAAAAAAACAAATTAACAAAATGTAATATTTAATATTTTATCCAGTTTCGTATTAATAAGCACAATTAAATAGTAATAATCTACTTCATGACAACTTCATGTTAATTTAAGTAAATTCATGTTGTATAAATATTTTTTCAGTTATGTAAAATGTTAACTTAACAGCGCATAACTACGACTACGTTGTTAATTTGGAATGAGGTTGGAACAATATAAGAAAAATGTCTTCCTTGGCCATCGTAGATTTTTGCCTTCAGATCATCACTATCGACGATGGAGAAAAGCATTTGATGGAAACAATGAAGAAGGTCGTCTCCTTTGTCGTTGATAGTTGACCAATTATTTCAAAAGCTAAAGGGGTTGAATACTAACTTTGGTAAACCTTTTACAAAAGAAATTGTTACAAGTGGGTGAAAGAAAAAGTCAATCTTCTTTGAATTGTCATATTGGAGTTCATTATATGTAAGACATTTTTTCGATGTTATGCATATTGAAAAAAAATGTGTTTGAAAGTCTCATTGATACCTTACTCAATGTAACACCCTGAAAAATACTTCTAAAAACATTGTGGAAAAATGGGTAAAAAAATTTTTTTTTTGAAATGGGGATGTATAAAATTTTTTCCTTTTTAAGACCTTCCTTTTCCGGGACATCACTTTAAGTAACTCAAATGCGGAAAATCAACTTATCGTTATCGAATGATAACTTAACCAGATTCACAATTTCCTGAATAACACAATTCATATAAACGGTTAAGTCATCTTTAGTTCATACAAAATAAGCGGAAACTACATCGCCACTAACATATACAAAATCCAAAAAGAAAGGGCGGAAATACTAATCATCGCCAACAGACATTAAACAAAGACATGAACAAGTTGAAGCCGTCCTTGTTTCAAAGTCACAAAATGATAAGCAACTCCTAGTGGCTAACTCCAAATCTAGGGTATTGCCTCTTCCTCAATTCCTCATGCCTCCTCCTGGAACGTCACGGACGAGTAGCTCCAAATTCGAGTACAGTTGTCTACCTGACGAGCACACGTCCGAAAAGCAAGCAATAGAAAAGAAGAGAAATAGAGAGAGTAAGACATCTAATGAACATAAATTCATTGACGGCGTGGACTTACTCAGAATATTACACTCAGATATGAAAAACAGTTCATATATATATAACATATTACATTATAACTCATTAGTTGTTCTCGTAAACAACTATCCAATTTACATGAGTAATATAACCAAACTCATCAATTGTTCTCATACACAATTGTCAAATCAACCTATGTAATGTAGACAACACTTATTTCCATCAATATCATAATTCACCATATAGCAATATATCATTCATCGACAAGATGTCATGACTATAATTAAATAACACATAAGTGAGGATCATACTCCAAATAATAACATATACATATAATATCTATCCCCGACATTATAACCCACCATTTATCCATATATAGAATAATACATCAAATAATATAATCAACATTATACTCATAATCACATCACATACATAAACATAGGAATACACCATACCTATAACTCACGTGTGGGAATTTACTTCCACAATGATAATGCATGCATGATATGTCATGATCATCCACCTTACACCAATATCCATCCAACATCCTAATCGGAAATAATCGAGAGTACAGGTCCCATACCAAGCCGTTTTGTACCACCCAAAATAACATATCCT